>NW_021835855.1:2500-15000 GCF_006345805.1 Octopus sinensis | reverse complement strand
GTGGAGGTGCAATAGCCCAGTGGTTGGGGTAGCAGACTCGCGGTCGGAGGATCGCGGTTTCGATTCCCAGACTGGGCGAAAACACCTAAAGCTCCACGAGGCTCCGGCAGGGGGTGGGGTGCCGACCCCTGTTGTACTCTTTCGCTCCAACTTTCTCTCACTCTTTCTTCCTGTTTCTTATCCCAGACTTCCTACGCAACCGCTGAGCCTGGATGCACATTCATCCATCCGTCGATGGTTGACCTGCTTTCTCTTCTGCGGGTCTTACGAATAGCAAAGGACCACATTTCGGACTTCTCCCACTCTGGGACGAAGACCGCTTCGCTCAACAGCAACAGCAATAGCAGCAACCACAAGGCACACCGTATCTTATTTAATAGTTTCTGCTGCAGGCACAAGGCCAGCAATTTCAGCAGGGTAGGGTGGAAATGGGGTGATTAGTAGATTATTTATTTTATCGATCTCCAAAAGGATGAAGGCAAGGTCGACCTCGACTCGGAATTTGAACTCAGAACATGAAGACGGACGAAATGCCGCTAAACATTTTGCTCGGCCTGCTAGCGATTCTGCCAGTTCGCTGTCCTCACGTTCTGTATAATGATAATACGTTCACACTGCAACAACCACCAGAGTGGAGGCGCAATGGCCCAGTGTTTAGGGCAGCGGACTCGCAGTCGTAAGAACGCGGTTTCGATTCCCAGACCGAGCATTGTGAGTGTTTATGAAGCAAAAACACCTAAACTCCACGAGGCTCCGACGGGGAGGGGGTTAGCCCCGCCGTACTCTTTCGCCACAACTTTCTCTCACTCTTTCTTCCTACTTCTGCCACAAAGCAGAGGAACCATGGTGCAACCCACTATGGTGTGGTACACTTTCAGACCCTAGTCTAGATTGCGAATCCTATGTACCCCAGGATGGTTCAGCTCTCCATCTGTTAAAAGCCACCGTTTACGGAATGAGGATAACAACGTAGCTTTCGCGCCCGTGCAACCGCCTGTCTATCGCGTGTGGTGAGTGGATCTTCACGTTGCCACACGCATTTTTAGTAGCTTAGAGTAGGCTCGAATTAGAGATTATTCTTTGTGGCTAATGGCGTGAGTCCTAATTGGAAGAAGAAGAAGATGACAACCACCAGATATTTTAGCGACTTACTCTTCTTTATTATAGGAGCACTCCGTCGGTTACGACGATGAGGGTCCCAGCTGATACGATCAACGGAACAGCTTGCTCGTGGAATTAACGTGCAAGTGGTTGAGCATTCCACAGACACGTGTACCTTAACGTAGTTCTCGAGGAGATTCAGCGTGACACAGAGTGTGACAAGGCCGGTCCTTTGAAATACAGGTACAACAGAAACAGGAAGAAAGAGTGAGATATAGTTGTGGTGAAAGAGTACAGCAGGGTTCACCACCACCCCCTGCAGGAGCCTCGTGAAGCTTTAGGTGTTTTCGCTCAATAAACACTCACAAAGCCCGGTCTGGGAATCGAAACCGCGATCCTACGACCGCGAGTCCGCTGCCCTAACCACTGGGCCATTGCGCCTCCACTCTTCTTTATTACCCATAGTGCCGTCTGACTTTCGAGGAAATCGGTGACAGTCATGTTGTCACCCAAGACAGCAGCAAAGTTTTTTGCTCTATCTGTAATGCGGATCTCCTATTGAAACTTCCAGCCTGAATGCTTCATTTGTCTCTCGTTTCATTTCTTTTATTTTTGTTTCTTTCTGTTTCTTATCAGATCGCACTATCGCAGCTTGTGCAGGCAGAGCTCTTTCTGTCTCACAATTCTGGTTTGCCCCACGATTCAGTTTTGTCCATCTCACCCACTCTCTTCATTCTATACGTTAATTATGGAGGCGCAATGGCCCAGTGGTTAGTGCAGCGGACTCGCGGTCATAGGATAGCGGTTTCGATTCCCAGACCGTTTATTGTGAGTGTTTATTGAGCGAAAACACCTAAAGCTCCACGAGGCTCCGGCAGGGGATGGTGGTGATCCCTGCTGTACTCTTTCACCACAACTTTCTCTCACTCTTTCTTCCTGTTTCTGTTGTACCTGTATTTCAAAGGGCCGGCCTTGTCAATCTCTGTGTCACGCTGAATATCCCCGAGAACTACGTTAAGGGTACACGTGTCTGTGGAGTGCTCAGCCACTTACACGTTAATTTCACGAGCAGGCTGTTCCGTTGATTCGGATCAACCTGAAGCCTCATCGTCGTAAACGACGGAATGCTTCCAAAATACGTTAATTATCTACTTATTATTACGCCCACCCTAGCGCTGATGATACTCTGATTCATTCCTCCCTAACCTTTCCCAACTACACATCAACCACACGCAACCTCAATACCACACGTAAAACCTAAACTGATTCCATGTACAGAGACCTCGAAAACATTCTCTAGTGCCACCACGGGAATCGTATCCCTGAGACTCCCTTCGGTCATGACTGATCATGTGATTGCACCTAGAGAGTTACCCTCTGAGGCACAAGTCCAGGCAAGGTTGTTTTATGGAAGACCAGCAGTCGCCCATGCATACCGGCCTCCCCTCTCCATGCCGCCGATGTTATCCAAGGGAAAGGTAAAAGTCGATGCAGCTTGGCACTAGTGACGTCGCAACTCATTTCTACAGCTGAGTTAACTGGAGCAACGTGAAATAAAGCGTCTTGCTCAAGAACACAATACGCAGCCCGATCGGGGATTCGAATTCGCAACCTCACGATCGTAAGCTCGACGCTCTAACCACTGAGTCACGCGCCTTCACTAATCGTATCCTATGAACTGCAAAAAATAATACAAAAGAAATAAAGAAAACCCCCACTAACCATATCGAGAAAGCATCATCGCACTACATCTCTCTTTAAAATGAATGTGTTGCATACGTAGTTATTCTAGACCTCATCCATCGGACTGCCACTCGATTGATTGGCATAAAATCACTCCTAGACACGCCCCAGCCTCTGCTCCACAGGCGTGCTGTTTTTTTCTACCAGCGTCTTCTACTGTCACAATAATGTCCTCTGCTCTTTGGAGTTGGTTGGTTTCAGGCTGTCCCACACAGGCACTCATGACTTACTCATTTCTGCCCGTTTACATTCAAGTCTGTACCTAATTCATGGCCCCACAATAACCACGATGCCTAGTCTTTTGTCGACACAACATCGGACCTCAAGAACTCGCACTCTACTCAAGTGTTTCATGCATGTGTCAAACTGCATCAGTAGAAACGGCGATCGAAAACCATAGAAGCTACTCCTTCCTCTAAACCCTGCAATTAAAAAAGTGTACCAAATAAATACTCTGAGACATTTCTCAAAAATTCAACTCCGAAAACCACACTACGTAAATAGAAGCATAGACATATTTATACCAAGCACATAGTTTTAACCAGTTCTTTGTGTTAGGCACTGAAAAGGCAATAAAATATATTCAGATCACGAGGGTCATTAAAAAATCATTAACTTATACCTTAAACACCCAAGGTCTAAGGGAATCTGAAACCTCACCAATATCGCAAAGTACCTGCCCTAACACTATCAAATACCAAGGATCTAGAAACTGAGCAACATTAACAAGAGCGCAAAAGAAAAGATATCATACAGATCCGTTACCCCTTTATACACATAAAAATTCTAGAAAGGCTAAACTCTGTTATCACCAGCTCACTGATATTTCTCTCCAAACCACACCGATACGACTACAATTAACCACTGCGCTACAAACGTAACACAGATAATACATCTTAAGCAAATACATCTCCCACACACATCATCGGACCTTCCATCAACGTCATTAAAGCTTTAGATCATTCCATTCGTTCCTAATCTTTCGCAAAATAAGAAGAAAAGAAAATATTCAACACCACCTTAAAACACAAAAGAAAACTCCGGAGAATAAATTATCTGTCACATTATGTACAAGTTAAAAGCTTCCAGAACTTGCAATCCTTAGTCCTTTCATCCACCCGTATCATACTCGTATACCTAGGAAGCGAAATTCTTAACCTCTATGCTGTGTCTGATTATATTACTGATGTACAGACACTACAGAAAGTTATTCGAGATGGCGACACCTAACATTAAAACCGATTAAGAGATTAAGAGAGATTTTGTTTTCATATGTGTACTTGTAGTGTTGCCTGTTATTGAAGAAAACAAAATGGGCACAAAGCCATTGGTGGGTACTTAGGCAGTCTCTGTTGATGGTTTGTTCCTTCTCGAGCCACGCCTGGCTCATAAGAGCCGGTTTCCAGGTTTTCTTGGCGTATAGGTTCCCCACCTGGACGTGACGCCGGTCCGTCGCAGGTGAGCTGCAAGATGCATGAGGAAAGAGTGAGAGAAAGTTGTGGCCAAAGAGTCAGCAGACGTTCGCCATTACCTTCTGCCGGACCCGTATGGAGCTTAGGTGTTTCGCTCATAAACACACACATCACCCGGTCTGAGATTCGAACCCGCGATCCCTCGACCGCGAATCCGCTGCTCTAACCACTAGGCCATGTGTCTCCACTCTGTTGATGGAGTCAGGACAAATTTAAAACGAGGTATATGGGTCGTATATGGATAACGATTGAGCATAGAACGAAGGCTCGTATTATTTGTGTAAGTTTAAGGCTACGAACTGGCAGAAACGTTAGCATGCCGGGCGAAATGCTTAGCGGTATTTCGTCTGCCGCTACTTTCTGAGTTCAAATTCCGCCGAGGTCAACTTTGCCTTTCATCCTTTCAGAATCGATTAAATAAGTACCAGTTACGCAGTGGGGTCGATGTAAGCGACTTAATCCGTCTGTCTGTCCTTGTTTGTCCTCTCTAAGTTTAGCTCCTTGTGGGTAGTAAAGAAATAGGTATCTCGTCTGTCTTTATGTTCTGAGTTCAAATTCCGCTGAGGTCGACTTTGCCTTTCTCCTTTCAGGGTCGATAAGTTAAGTACCAGTTGCGTACTGGGTCGACCTAATCAACTACCCCCACCGCCAAAAAAAATTCGGATCTTCTGCATAGAGTAGAAAAGATTATCTGTGTAAGTTTGCATGTTGATAGTGACTGAAAGTAGACAATTGATGCAAAGGAATAATTCCATCATTCATGTCAGTTTTTCATTGTGGAGATAATTTCCTCCCTTCCATTCACCAGACTCAGAGACCCCGGAGGGGTCATAGGCTCTGCCATTATTCTTCTAACTAATGCATAAAAAAGCAGACCGTAACAAACTGCACGGATGTGTCAAAATCATACTTTATCTTAGCTGTCAAATACTTTTATTATTGCTAGTGAGGTGGAGGCACATGGCCTAGTGGTTAGAGCAGCGGACTCGCGGTCGATGGATCGCGGGTTCGAATCTCAGACCGGGCGATGTGTGTGTTTATGAGCGAAACACCTAAGCTCCACGCGGATCCGGCGAGAAGGTAATGGCAAACTTCTGCTGACTCTTTCGCCACAACTTTCTCTCATTCTTTCCTCCTGCATCTTGCAGCTCACCTGCGACGGACCGGCGTCACGTCCAGGTGGGGAACCTATACGCCAAGGGAACCGGGAAACCGGCACTTATGAGCCAAGCATGGCTCGAAAAGGAACAAACATTCCTAGTGAAAAATAATCTGCAGTTAATTTTTTGTCAGTTGACACACCAAACATTTGAACATTCGGGTCGATGTCATCTACTTACCTCATTCCTCAAACTGCTTGCCTTGAGACCATGATCTAAAAGTCTCTTTTCCACTCATCATCATCATCATTATCACCACCACCACGACCACCGCCGCCGCTGCCATCATCATCATCATCATCATCATCATCATCATCTCCATCATCACCTCCATCATCATCAACATCGTCGTCGTTATATATATATAAATGTAAAAGATATTTTTCAATGACTCACCTTCATTGATATTGGCAGCTAGATTAGACATGTCAACTAGCTGTCATCGTCATTGAATGAAATAGTAGAAGATATGTTATTTCCCTAGATTCTTCTTTTCAGTTCTTCAATTGTCACTAAGTGTTTAACTCATTTGTTTCCATATTTCTGTTGAAATACACAGGCTTTTGTTGCAATTAATTAAAAAATTTATGAAGAATTAGTAAAATATCTTTGTCATTATTAAACTGCTGCTTGGAAAAGAAATCTATTTGAAATTTTGACGTAAGATTTTAGTTTACTTCTCTTGTATTTTGAGATGGGCATTTATTATTATTTATTTTTGTTTTTCCAAATAAACACGCGCCCTATACATTCGTTCTTCATTCGTTTATTACTGTTCTTATTCTAACTCATGTCCATTGTCTGGAAATCATTCGTCACACGTCTGTGACCTCATCAGTGACACTTTCCGCCTTCGTGTGTGCTCTTGCTCTGCTTATTCCTTTCTGTTCGATGATATGTATCTTTATGCACACATGCATGTGTTTGTGTCTGTGGGTGTACATGTGTGTGTGTGTGTGTGTGTGTGTGTGTGTGTGTGATTGCTCTTTGAAGCACTATGACCTTCCCTCAGCTCCCGTCCTCTACCCCGTTTCCGCTGTTGCTACCCTTGAACCCAACTTTTGTACTGTTCTTGTAACTCACTGTGTAAAAAAAAGCACAAAAAAATGTATAAAGGGCACCACTACAAACAGCATAGGAAGCATACGGTAACTTTACAGACGCCTCAACAATATCAATAACACGACTAACAACAATGACAACAGCAACAACAACAACAGCAACTATAACAAGAACAACTACCACGATTTCAGCAGTGTGAGCGAATACACAAACACAGTGCGTTACAAGAAGGGTACAAAAAGTCGGGGTCTAGGGCTGCAGCAGTAGCAAGGGGTAGGGGACGGAGCTGAGAGGAGGGTCATAGTGCAACTAAGAACAATGACACACACACACATGTACACACATACACAAACACAGACGCATGCATATATAAGAATACAGAACAGAGTAAGCTGAGCAAGAGCACATACGAAGATGGAAAGCGTCGCCGAGGAGGTCACAGATGTAACACGAAAGATTTTTGGACAAATGACATGAGTTAGAATAAGAACAGTATTAAACGAGGGACGAACGAATATATAGTGCGTGTGTTTATTTGGAAAAAAAAAAGAAAAGAAAAATGACCATCCCGAAATACAAAAATATCTGTTTCAACAAAAGACTTCACATCAGGAATCTTACAACACAAGTTCAATTTAATTTATTTCGTCTTTGTATCTGGCTTGCAAGATTCTTTATGTGAACAGGTCTGCCGCTACGTTCTGAGTTCAAATTCCGCCGAGGTCGACTTTGCCTTTCCTCCTTTCGGGGTCGATAAATTAAGTACCAGTTACGTACTGCGGTCGATGTAATCGACTGAATCCGTTTGTCTGTCCTTGTTTGTGTCCTCTATGTTTAGCCCCTTGTTGGTAATAAAGAAATAGGTATTTCGTCTGACGCTACGTTCTGAGTTCAAATTCCGCCGAGGTTGACTTTGCCTCTCATCCTTTTGGGGTCGATAAAATAAGAACTAGTCGAACACTGGGGGCGACGAAATCGACTTACTTCCACCTCCGAAATTACTGGCCTTGTGCCAAAATTTGAAACTAATATGGTCGGTGTGATTTCAAGAAGATTTGACTCGTGTTCTGAGTTCTTATCCCAATGAAGTCGACTTCGCCATTTAACATTTTGGGGTCGATAAACTTAAGTACCACTGAAACACTGGGACGATATAATCGACAAAACACTCCCGCTGAATGTTTAAGCTTGTGTCATTATTAGAAATCAATATTTTAATAGTTCAATACTTGTTAAGAGGATGGCAGTGGGCTGGTGTAATTGGTAGAGCAACGGGAAAATACCTTGTGGTATTTATGACAACCCGCTAAAGCCAACTTTGTCTTTCCTCTTTCAGGAGCTGATAAGATCTGTACCAGTCAAGAACTAGGGTCGATATTTATTGTTTTTTTTTCTTTGTCAAGTACTCGTAGCTTCGTGTTTGTGTCAGATGTCAATAATAATTAACAAGGAGGCAAAAAACAAAAAAAAAACAATAAATAAATGTTAAACAAATAAATTCTTTAGAGGAAAATGGCGTGAGAAAATGACTAAGTGTACAGTTTAAAGCATTTCACGTGACTCGAATTGTATGATACTATGTATTAACCGAATACGAATCTTGAAAACAACAATATATCTCACCTGATACTACATTACAGAATATCAAATAGAAGAAAGAGTGAAGATAACAGCGTAAAAGAGGAGTGTAATGGAGCGAACATCTAGTTAACAATACCAGCTTCTGTATTCATATTTTGGAATTCTGCGTTAGTTATTTGTTTGTTTAATACATTCAGTTTGCCTCTTTTCAAAATCGTCCGCCATTCAGTATTGCTATTGTAAGCGAGATAAAGAACTTCACGGAGAGAACAGCGGAGAACAGCAGCGAAACATATTTAAATTTCTGTTAAATCACTGTTGTATATTATTTCTAGAATAATTTATATTCACTTGAGAAATTCTCGTCTCCGCGTGTCTCCATTATTCATTGAGTGAAAGGACAACGGACTGCTGAAACATTAGAATACAAGCCTAAATATGTTGTAATTTATATTAATGTGTGTGTGTGTGTGTGCGCGTGTGTGTGTGTGTGTGTGTGTGTGTGTGTGTGTGTGTGTGTGCGTGCGTGAGCGCAAGGCGGTGAGCTAGCAGAATCGTTAAGCACGCAGAGCAAAATTCTTAGCGGTATTTCGTCCGTCTTTACGTTCCGAGTTTAAATTCCGCCGAGGTCGACTTTACCTTTTATCCCTTGCAAGGTCGATAAAATAAGCACCAGTTGTGTACAGGAATCGATGTAATCGATTTACGCCCCCACCAAAATTGCTGGCCTTGTGCCAAAATTTGAAACAATTGTTATTATTATTATTGTTATTATTATTGAGTGAGAGAGCAGTGCATGCCATCAAAGTGACACTGGGGCAAAATATACGAAACCCAATATACCCATCATGACTACCCGTCTGATAAGGATACACTAGGCACATGCATCATAACCATATTTGCGCGACATAGGGGTCTCATATCAAGATAAACAGTACATGACTTTGCAGGTGGGTCCCAGTTAGAATTTTCTTCTGGTCGAGTAACCCATCCCGCTCAAAAGGTCCTTGAATAAGGGCTTTTTAAGGATGTTCAAAGAAACACCCATGTTTCCAGAGGTGAATTATTCAAACCCCAAATAATCCCTCTCAACACATGGCTATGATGCTCCCTCATTACTTATGCTCGTGATCAGAGATGCACATATCGTCAGTCACTAAGGGACATGCTCAACTGGTTAAGGTCAAACAACTGACAAGCAAATCTGTGGTATTGAGCAGAATATTTGCTGTAGCTCATCTTTTATACCAAGGCAAAATAATGTACGTGATAACATTTCCAATCAGTTAAGATCAGAAGCTGGTACTGCATCATGGCATTTGTTGTTATTGTTGTTGTTTTTGTTGTTGTTGTTGTTGTTGTTGTTGTTCTTCTTCTTCTTCTTCTTCTTCTTCTTCTTCTTCTTCTTCTTCTCTTCTTTATATTATTATATTATTCTTTTATTATATTTAATATATTATTATTATTATTATTATTATTATTATTATTATTATTATTATTATTATTATTATTATTATTAAGGCGGCAAAAAGCTGACAAAATCGTTAGCACACTGGACAAAAGCTTAGCGGCATTTCATTCGTCTCAACGTTCCGAGTTCAAATTCCGCCGTGGTTGACTTTGCCTTTCATCCTTTCAGGGAGATAAAATGAGTATCAGTTCGGTCAATTTAATCAACTTACTCTTGCTCCCGAAATTACTGGCCCTGTGCCAACATTTGAAACGAATATATATTTGTGTGTGTATGAAATATGTTGATGTAATATACTCTGATCGATTGAAAAGACTAAACAATTTTCTTTATATGAATTGTGCAACAAACTCATATCTATTTATAGCTCACAGAGATTCGTAGAACCAGACATAAGCTTGTCTGGCTTTGGATCATCTACTCCGGATGGAATCGCAGGAGCGACGACATAACATATGCTCTTTTAGTCTTTTACTTGTTTCAGTCATGTGACTGTGGCCATGCTGGAGCACCGGCTTTAGTCGAGCAAATCGACCGCCCAGGACTTATTCTTTGTATGCCTAGCACTTATTCTATCGGTCTCTTTTGGCCGAACCGCTAAGTTACGGGGACGTAAACACACCAGCATCGGTTATCAAGCGATGCTGGGGGGACAAACACAGACACACAAACATATACGCACTACATACATACATACATACATACATACATACATACATACATACAATACATATATATATATGTATATATATTATATATATATATATATATTATATATATATATATATATATATATAGATATATATAGATATATATATATATATATATATATATATGTATTATATATATATAATTATACATATATATATATATATATGTATATATATATATATATATATATATATATATAATATATATATATATATATATATATATACGACGGGCTTCTTTCAGTTTCCGTCTACCAAATCCACTCACAAGGCTTTGATCGGTCCGAGGCTATAGTAGAAGACACTTGCCCAGTGCTACGCAGTGGGACTGAACCCGGAACTATGTGGTTGGTAAGCAAGCTACTTACCACACTGCCACTCCTGCGCCTATAGCGTGTCTTAGGCTTCGGTTTAGAGCAGGTGGCGTCCATTCCTTTTCATGTTTGATTGCAGCCAATTTCATTCAGAGAAAGAGGAAGATAGAGAGGTATAAAGAGAGGGGTAAACAGAAAATTCGACCATTATATAGGATTTAGAGTCTATGTATATTAACCTCGAAGTATGAAAAGCAAATTTGATCTCAACAGCATTTGAATTCAGTGCACAGAGAAACGGAAAGGATACAGTAAGATAACCTATCCGATGCTCCTATGACCATCACATGCTGTCTTGAAGGTGTAAGCTATTAGTAAGTCAAGTTCACTGTACGGTTTATATTTCCACGGAACAGTTTAAATCTCCCTGAGTAATATGTTTGAATAATCTGACTTTTGATATTCCTGTTCCTTAACTCTCTTTTACTCTTTACTCTTTACTCTTATACTTGCTTCAGTCATGTGACTGTGGCCATGCTGGAGCACCGCCTTTTAGTCGAGCAAATCGACCCCAGGACTTATTCTTTGTAAGCCTAGTACTTATTCTATCGGTGTCTTTTGCTGAACCGCTAAGTTACGGGGACGTAAACACACCAGCATCGGTTGCCAGGCGATGTTGGGGGGACAAACACAGACACACAAACACGCACACACACACACGCACATATACATATATACGACGGGCTTCTTTCACTCACAAGGCTGTGGTCGGCCCGAGGCTATAGTAAAAGACACTTGACCAAGTTGCCACGCAGTGGGACTGAACCCGGAACCATGTGGTTCGTAAGCAAGCTACTTACCACACAGCCTCTCCTACGCCTATAACTATTGAAAAACTTATTTTGAGTTTGGAAGCGGCACAAAAACTTACTGAATGTAGGATCAGAGGAAATAACTGATAACTTCTTTCATACCAATTAAGATGAGATGGCTTGACCGTTCATCGTAGCATGCATAACTGATAAAATATTTGTAGTTATAATATATCGTGAAGGAGCGTGGCTTAGTGGTTAGGGCGCTGCAAAGAAGATCGGGGTTTCAGTTCCTGGACATGGTGGTGCGTTGTGTTCTTGAGCAAAATACTTCATTTCACATCGGTCCAGTCCACTAAGCTGTAAATAAAGGACCTTGCGTCTGACTGACGTTCCGTTCGTGAGGAATGCTGTGATCTCCGTTACTTATGCACAATGAAAACCAGAGTGACAGGCCCTATGAGCCTTAAGTCCCGAAATAGTAGTTACCTTTTTGTGATATACAGCGAATCAGTTATTCGTAGTCTCTTCTTTGCAAAACATGGCCTGATGCCCTTACAGAAATACCACCTTTATTTACTGAATACGGTGAATATCATAAACTGGAAGAAAAGACTTACACGAGGTATATTATAGGCATCAATCTCTTTTGAACAAATACATTTTACTTACATCACTAATGTTCTGAATACAGCACGAATGTCACAGCTTCTCCCTTCAAGCTTCCTGTTCTTAATTATCAGTATTTATTCTAACGTAAGAAATAATGATTTAATCTATAAAAGAATGCCGTGACTACGAATTTCTAATTCACATCCTCATAGAAAATTTTGGTTGGGGCAAAGGCTTTAGTGAATACATAAACCCTGCAATTTCGAGTTCGTGATTTAATTTCTAATCGGGGTTCCAACCGTTTCATCAAACGCATTTATACATACACATGCATACATATTTACGTACTTGAATATTTATATAAACTTAGCGAGTTGGCCGAGTTGATAAAATGGCGAGCCTATACGTTCACTCATAACGTGCTCAGATTTGGTTTGTTCTATTCCTGGACAGAATACTTTA
>NW_021835854.1:17500-36121 GCF_006345805.1 Octopus sinensis | reverse complement strand
TGTGGGAGTCGTTGTGTGCATGATGGTGTGTGGTTTGGGCAGTGAGCTGAAGAGTGTGCAGGGGTGTTCTGATAGTGGTGTGGTGATATTACTCGTGAGTGTATTATATATATATATATATATATATATATACTGGTAACCATTACAATTTGTAGCGGCGAAAGGTCTGGACATTGTTTTCTGAGGCTGACCAAAGAATTTTTATTTTTAGATATAAGTGATGTACTCAAGTGTAGTTATGTTTTTAGCTTGTGCTTTTTCCATGATCATACGTGAGTATTTTATTTATATCCCATCGAAAGTTCTACTGAAGAAGGAATATATCTTTTTTTATAAGATTAAGTCCGAAATTGATTCAATATAGAGATAACGAAATTTAAATTTTCTAAAGGTTAGTTGCCCGTTTTCAGTTTCAATTTTCCTGTAACAAGCGGATTATAAGTGGATAAAACAGTGTATTGGCTTTAGAAAACCCTCTTTAGCCCTTAATTATATGATGTATATTGCAACCGTAACGGTTTTTTTAAATATACTGCCCACGCTTCCTGATGAATTCCTTTGCTGTAGAGTAAGGGACTTCATCCTATATTGCTAGTAGTAAACTCGATGCTTGCTACAGGAGGACTGGTAACCATTACAATTTGTAGCGGCGAAAGGTCTGGACGTGTTTTCTGAGGCTGACCAAAGAATTTTTATTTTTAGATATAAGTGATGTACTCAAGTGTAGTTATGTTTTTAGCTTGTGCTTTTTCCATGATCATACGTGAGTATTTTATTTATATCCATCATCGAAAGTTCTACTGAAGAAGGAATATATCTTTTTTTATAAGATTAAGTCCGAAATTGATTCAATATAGAGATAACGAAATTTAAATTTTCTAAAGGTTAGTTGCCCGTTTTCAGTTTCAATTTTCCTGTAACAAGAGGATTATAAGTGGATAAAACAGTGTATTTGGCTTTAGAATAACCCTCTTTAACCCTTAATTATACGATGTATATTGCAACCGTAACGGTTTTTTTTAAATATACTGCCACGCTTCCTGATGAATTCCTTTGCTGTAGAGTAAGGGACTTCATCCTATATTGCTTAGTAGTAAACTCGATGCTTGCTACAGGAGGACTGGTAACCATTACAATTTGTAGCGGCGAAAGGTCTGGACGTTGTTCTGAGGCTGACCAAAGAATTTTTTTTTTAGATATAAGTGATGTACTCAAGTGTAGTTATGTTTTTAGCTTGTGCTTTTTCCATGATCATACGTGAGTATTTTATTTATATCCCATCGAAAGTTCTTTACTGAAGAAGGAATATATCTTTTTTTATAAGATTAAGTCCGAAATTGATTCAATATAGAGAGAAACGAAATTTAAATTTTCTAAAGGTTAGTTGCCGTTTTCAGTTTCAATTTTCCTGTAACAAGCGGGTTATAAGTGGATAAAACAGTGTATTTGGCTTTAGAATAACCCTCTTTAGCCCTTAATTATATGATGTATATTGCAACCGTAACGGTTTTTTAAATATACTGCCCACGCTTCCTGATGAATTCCTTTGCTGTAGAGTAAGGGACTTCATCCTATATTGCTTAGTAGTAAACTCGATGCTTGCTACAGGAGGACTGGTAACCATTACAATTTGTAGCGGCGAAAGGTCTGGACGTTGTTTTCTGAGGGACCAAAGAATTTTTATTTTTAGATATAAATGATGTACTCAAGTGTAGTTATGTTTTTAGCTTGTGCTTTTTCCATGATCATACGTGAGTATTTTATTTATATCCCATCGAAATTTCTACTGAAGAAGGAATATATCTTTTTTATAAGATTAAGTCCGAAATTGATTCAATATAGAGATAACGAAATTTAAATTTTCTAAAGGTTAGTTGCCCGTTTTCAGTTTCAATTTTCCTGTAACAAGCGGATTATAAGTGGATAAAACAGTGTATTTGGCTTTAGAATAACCCTCTTTAGCCCTTAATTATATGATGTATATTGCAACCGTAACGGTTTTTTTTAAATATACTGCCCACGCTTCCTGATGAATTCCTTTGCTGTAGAGTAAGGGACTTCATCCTTATTGCTTAGTAGTAAACTCGATGCTTGCTACAGGAGGACTGGTAACCATTACAATTGTAGCGGCGAAAGGTCTGGACGTTGTTTTCTGAGGCTGACCAAAGAATTTTTATTTTTAGATATAAGTGATGTACTCAAGTTAGTTATGTTTTAGCTTGTGCTTTTTCCATGATCATACGTGAGTATTTTATTTATATCCCATCGAAAGTTCTACTGAAGAAGGAATATATCTTTTTTTATAAGATTAAGTCCGAAATTGATTCAATATAGAGATAACGAAATTAAATTTTCTAAAGGTTAGTTGCCCGTTTTCAGTTTCAATTTTCCTGTAACAAGCGGATTATAAGTGGATAAAAACAGTGTATTTGGCTTTAGAATAACCCTCTTTAGCCCTTAATTATATGATGTATATTGCAACCGTAACGGTTTTTTTAAATATACTGCCCACGCTTCCTGATGAATTCCTTTGCTGTAGAGTAAGGGACTTCATCCTATATTGCTTAGTAGTAAACTCGATGCTTGCTACAGGAGGACTGGTAACCATTACAATTTGTAGCGGCGAAAGGTCTGGACGTTGTTTTCTGAGGCTCACCAAAGAATTTTTATTTTTAGATATAATGATGTACTCAAGTGTAGTTATGTTTTTAGCTTGTGCTTTTTCCATGATCATACGTGAGTATTTTATTTATATCCCATCGAAAGTTCTACTGAAGAAGAAAGGAATATATCTTTTTTTATAAGATTAAGTCCGAAATTGATTCAATATAGAGATAACGAAATTTAAATTTTCTAAAGGTTAGTTGCCCGTTTTCAGTTTCAATTTTCTGTAACAAGCGGATTATAAGTGGATAAAACAGTGTATTGGCTTTAGAATAACCCTCTTTAGCCCTTAATTATATGATGTATATTGCAACCGTAACGGTTTTTTTTAAATATACTGCCCACGCTTCCTGATGAATTCCTTTTTCTGTAGAGTAAGGGACTTCATCCTATATTGCTTAGTAGTAAACTCGATGCTTGCTACAGGAGGACTGGTAACCATTACAATTTGTAGCGCGCGAAAGGTCTGGACGTTGTTTTCTGAGGCTGACCAAAGAATTTTTATTTTTAGATATAAGTGATGTACTCAAGTGTAGTTATGTTTTTAGCTTGTGCTTTTTCCATGATCATACGTGAGTATTTTATTTATATCCCATCGAAAGTTCTACTGAAGAAGGAATATATCTTTTTTATAAGATTAAGTCCGAAATTGATTCAATATAGAGATAACGAAATTTAAATTTTCTAAAGGTTAGTTGCCCGTTTTCAGTTTCAATTTTCTGTAACAAGCGGATTATAAGTGGATAAAACAGTGTATTGGCTTTAGAATAACCCTCTTTAGCCCTTAATTATATGATGTATATTGCAACCGTAACGGTTTTTTTTAAATATACTGCCCACGCTTCCTGATGAATTCCTTTGCTGTAGAGTAAGGGACTTCATCCTATATTGCTTAGTAGTAAACTCGATGCTTGCTACAGGAGGACTGGTAACCATTACAATTTGTAGCGGCGAAAGGTCTGGACGTTGTTTTCTGAGGCTGACCAAAGAATTTTTATTTTTAGATATAAGTGATGTACTCAAGTGTAGTTATGTTTTTAGCTTGTGCTTTTTCCATGATCATACGTGAGTATTTTATTTATATCCCATCGAAAGTTCTACTGAAGAAGGATATATCTTTTTTATAAGATTAAGTCCGAAATTGATTCAATATAGAGATAACGAAATTTAAATTTTCTAAAGGTTAGTTGCCGTTTTCAGTTTCAATTTTCCTGTAACAAGCGGATTATAAGTGGATAAAACAGTGTATTTGGCTTTAGAATAACCCTCTTTAGCCCTTAATTATATGATGTATATTGCAACCGTAACGGTTTTTTTAATATACTGCCCACGCTTCCTGATGAATTCCTTTGCTGTAGAGTAAGGGACTTCATCCTATATTGCTTAGTAGTAAACTCGATGCTTGCTACAGGAGGACTGGTAAACATACAATTTGTAGCGGCGCGAAAGGTCTGGACGTTGTTTTCTGAGGCTGACCAAAGAATTTTTATTTTTAGATATAAGTGATGTACTCAAGTGTAGTTATGTTTTTAGCTTGTGCTTTTTCCATGATCATACGTGAGTATTTTATTTATATCCATCGAAAGTTCTACTGAAGAAGGAATATATCTTTTTTATAAGATTAAGTCCGAAATTGATTCAATATAGAGATAACGAAATTTAAATTTTCTAAAGGTTAGTTGCCCGTTTTCAGTTTCAATTTTCCTGTAACAAGCGGATTATAAGTGGATAAAACAGTGTATTTGGCTTTAGAATAACCCTCTTTAGCCCTTAATTATATGATATATATATATATATATATATATATATATAATTGATATAGGATAAAATTTGTTTCGCGAAAAATTTTTTATCAATGGTCAGCATATCAAAAAATGCCTTTAAAGGTAAAATTTATACATAATTTACAAGAAAAGGGCAGAAGAAAAATTCGAATGCCAGATACGCCGAAAAAAAAAAATTGTCGATAACCATTAAATTTATGCCTCTCGAAATAAACCGATAGAAATCTCTAAAAAATTCGTTATTACCATATTGGTCCAATTTCGGGGTTAATTCACAAGAAATTTTCCTCTCTTCAGCGGCACATTCGCGAGATATAAATGAATTTTTTAGAGATTTCTATCGGTTTATTTCGAGACGCATAAATTTAATGGTTATCGACAATTTTTTGTTTCGGCGTATCTGGCATTTATTGAATAAGATAAGTCATTTTTATTTTAAGAAATAGTGTTGTTTTTGCTCGACACCAATGCTAGAACGGGACAACACTGCATAGTGCCAAAGATCCCAGCAATGCCATCACGCTTCAGGACCAGCTTCTGCAACAGCCTGGGTTTCAGGGGCCCACAGCTTTTTAATATTCTCCCAAAGAGTCTGAGGAACTTGCACAAAGTAGATGTAGCGGTTTTTAAATCAAAGCTGGACATCTTCCTGTCGAGAGTCCCAGATGAACCTACCTCACGGCAGAGGTGCAAATGAGAGAAGCTATATCAAACTCCATTCTTCACCAAGTGTCACATATTAGAGGAGGCTCTTCGTAATAACAGTGTAGCACAAAACGGCGGTGCATCAGCATGGCCGCAGCTCTAAGCTGAAACAAGCAAAACAAATACATACATAAAAATATATATGCAAATATATATTCTTATATATAAATATATATTTACACATACACATATATATATATATATATAACTATATATATAGATGTATATATACATGGATATATGCATGTATATATATGTATATATATATATATATATATATTATATATAATATATATATATATATATAATAAATATATATATAATATATATGTGTGTGTTTGTGTGTGTATACATGACTATATACTTATATATATATATGCTGTGAGTCAATGGGCAGACAAAAACAAAATGCAACAGAACGAGGGAAAATTTGAGCTGATGCATTTTGGGAGAAAGTCCACGCGAAAACAGCCATATTCTCTTCCTTCAGCGGAACCGCTCACAGCCTCTAACAATATCAGAGACCTGGGTGTAATTGTTGATGACGATCTCAGTTGGAGTGCACACATCAACAATAATGTCGATATAGCTCGTAGGATGAGTTCCTGGATCTTAAGTACCTTCCGGTCCAGAGAACACGGTGTAATCATACGACTTTGCTCCTCCTTTGTACGGCCACACCTCGAATACTGCTGCCCACTGTGGTCTCCTCATACAAGAGGATTGAATCACCCCAGAGGGCACTCACTAAAAGAAATGAAGGCATGACTGCTCTCGATTATTGGGACCGCCTTAAAGCCTTGAAACTCTACTCTCTCCAGCGTCGCCGCGAGCGGTACATCATTTGTACGATGTGGATAATATACCACCAACTTTGCCCAAATGACCTGAACATAAGTTTCAAGGTTTATCCAAGGCTGGGATCACGGGCCATTCGTCCCTGCCCAATTGAGGATCACAGTATATAGGTACACTGCAACATAATTTATTTTCCTTAAAGGTAATGTAAACGTAATGTAAACGTAATGTAAGTGAATCGAGACTAGATCTGGTTTTGGCAATTTCAATCAGCCTAAAGCATTTGACAGGGTAAGTCCTCGCTACCTGTCTGATCGTTCCCGTCTTCAGGAGCTGGGTCACCACAATGCCCAGCGGCATCACCTCGCTGCTCTGATTCAACGTATCAGACACTTTCAGTATTAAACTTGCTCACCCGAAGATGCTCCGTTCTTATATGTTTAGGCGTTAGTGCCTGTGTTGCGAAGGCTTAGTTTGTGAGAGTCCAGTGCAAAAGAGTGTTGGGCTGAAACAAAAAAAAAAAACTACAAAAGAAATGCTTAAATCCATATCTTGATGATGATGATGATAATAATAATAATAATAATAATAATAATAATAATAATAGTAATAGTAATAGTAATAATAATAATAATAATAATAATAATAATAATAATAATAATAGTAATAGTAATAATAATAAATAATAATAATAATAATAATAATAATAATAATAATAATAATAATAATGATAATAATAATAATGATAATAATAATGATGATAATATATAATAATAATGATGATGATGATGATGATGATGATGATGATGATGATGATGATGATGATGATGATGTGGTGGTGGTGGTGGTGGTGGTGGTGATGATGATGATGATGATGATGATGATGATGATGATGATGATGATGATGATAATAATAATAATAATAATAATAATAATAATAAAAAATAAAAAAAAATTGCCCCATGAAAAAAGCAGGTGGGAACACAAACGACCTCCAGTGCTTGAAAATGACATCTCAATCCTCTTGCAATTGAAACAGCCCTTGAATTCATTACTTTTACAATTTTTCTAGAATTTAACTTAAATTTCAGTATCAACCTGATCTTCCAGTACTCCTTCGAAATGGTTTCTTTCATTTCGCTTCTGTTGTTGATATCTGACTCCAAAATTCCCAGATACCTTTATCGCTCACTTCGCCTAAATTTTGACTGATTATTTAACTTTAAGTCTTTGATTCCATTTTATCTCACCACCTCTTCAATATCAAATAATACATTTCTGCATACCAAATTCCATGCGAATGTTATTACGAAAATGCTTACTGTGATCACAAATGTGCCAAGTCCATCTTCATTTTTCCTCTAAAGCTTTTCATCGTCCATGTATTGTAGGTGGTTAACCTCTTCCACTCCATTTCCAAAATTATATCCAAATTTACCATTTCTCAAAACCATCGACAGAGGTATTAGTATTTACACAAACAAGAGTGGTGAGAGATTATATTCATGAAATATCCCTCTTCAGATTTTCCCTGTATCAAATGACCTTCCCGCAGATGTTAACCCCGGTTTCCAGGCTGTCATATTTCTTTTTAACAGTTTTTGTACACTTACTGCCACTCCAAGTAACCCCATGTATTTCCCTATCCAGCTGTGAGACACCATATCATAGGTCTTTTTGTAATCGAGGCAGGCTATTCCTAGTCCCGTTAACCTTCTTCTGCAGTTCCTTAATATCATATTGACTATCAAAACCTCATTGGTTATCCCACTTGACCTACATTTACATCCCTTCTTGTCATCTGATAAAATCTTTCATAATCTAAAAATGTCTATAGTTCCCACATGATTGGTAAATATGTTATTTGTCGATAGTCTGACACTTCATTATCTTTTGAGACATCCCTGAAGACAAAAAAGGTTTTCCCATGTGTCAATCACAGTGGAACATAACCAACTCAATCGTTACAGTGATGCCAGCCGTTGGTGGTCCTTTCTTCATTATCATGCTCGGACACTCAACAAATGCGTGTTCGACTAGTTGAGGGCTGCGTACATCCGACGACACTAGGTGCCCGGCAGAGAATTTAGGGCTTTCCTTCCCCCAGGACTGCAACCCTGCCAAGGAAACGAACTGTGGGAAAACGTGCCTCACAAACGGTGCTGACACACTTTCTCCGTCAAGAAATCGTTGCAGGTGTCGCAACCTCAACGCGTGTCTGAGCACCAACAGCCAGAGCATGCCTAGGCCGACACGCAGAGGGTAATCCAGTCGATACCTGTCAGACTGCTGGAAATTTCTAAGGTTTTCGTGACTTCACACCTACCTTGAAATGTGCTGGCTTTACACAGTCCTTCCGTCCGTCAAATTCTATTGACCTCTAAAGAAATATGTCCTTCCATCCCCTGTCAGGGTATAAACAGTCACTATTCTGAAGGCGCTAATCCCGTTGTTATTCACGTCCAGTACCACTACGACAACCACGACGACGACCACCACCATCATCACCACCATCACCACCACCAAGGAATCAGTGTTAGATGATGAGGTTTTGTCGAAAAAAAAATTAGTGCATTGTTGTTGGTTTGGAGAGCAGGCAAAATTGGGAAGAGCTTGCTCTTCCGAGGAAGCAGAGATCAAACATTTCCAGTTCCGATGTTGAGGTGTTGGGGTCCTCAGCCGTTCGTGGCGTCGTTGTTGTTGGTTCGGGTAGCAGGCAAGTTGGGAAGAGCTTGCTCTTCCGTGGAAGCACTGAGCAAACAATTCTGGCGCCGATATTGTGGCGTAGGGGCCCTCAACCGTTCATGGCGTTGTTGTGGTTGTGGTGTTATCAACAGAGGTCGCTTCGGTTTCCTTTAATTGGGGTAGAAAGGTGAGTGTGAGGCTATTGATAGGGAGTTATTAGGTGTTGCACCTCCACAAAATATCTCCATGGAATCTGAAGAGAGACGAAATGTTGATTGAAAGGAAAACAAAAAAACCGAAAGAACATCAAACACATGCATATGCACTCACACACATATAATAGTGCGTGTGTGTGTCTGTGTGTGTGTGTGTGGTGTGTGTGTGTGTATTTGTGTGTGCATGTGTATGCAGGGGCGACTGATGTTCAGTTTATCTTCGACGTTATCTCTCAATGATTTATGTTCACCACATTGAATTATCATTGAATTCAGTTTCGTAAGTTTAAATATTAAACTGAAAGTGAAATCAAAGATAAAGTCATCTCATGGAACAGGGGCCAAATCTTGTCCTACGAAGAATTTGCAATGGGAAAGAATTGACATTGAAGTTTCTGGTATTTTGTATTTTCTTCTTTTACAGATTAATCAACCCCTGAAAATATGTTCCAACAATTGAAATTGACGTTTGTGTTGATACTCTCTATGAGTTTCTCTTTGGAGTCTCATGCTACATCAGACATTTGCAGCATATGCTCATGTGACCATTCTCAGACAAATATAGATTGTTCATCTCGGGGACTGACTTCGATCCCGCAACCCATTCCACCGAATGTTGAATATTTGTAAGTATTAGACCATTTCTATATAGTTTCCACATTCAATGCTTTAAATTCCCGTTGGTAATGTTCTTAACTAATACATTATGTTTTTGATCTCAGCTTTAAAACGTGATCTTATGTTGGAGTAAAAAGGGCAAATATGTTAACTGCTGTGAAGTCAGATAGACTGGTCCATTGTACATGCTGACTGAAATGGAATCTATAATTTACAATATCTGAACTTTGATGATGCTAGTTTATTACATCAAAACTCATTATGGCAATATTCAGGGAACGGCGAGAAGGAAAACTGTTAGCATAACGTGTTGCAAGTATTGTTGTTATGAAGGAGAGTATAAAATGGAAAAATATTCTGATAAATATAATTCTAAATGGTACTAATCGAAATACTGTTCTCTAGTTCTACTGTAGAAAACCAGCGACGGATCTATAAGTCAATCTAATGAGAAATAATGTTCGTGGATCGTGCGGCTGATTTAAAGCATGTTAAACGTTCTTTTGTACGCTTTTACTGAGAGGCGGACAATTCAAATGAGTGATGGAACGCGTGGCAGAGGTCAGCCGGCGGATGAGAGTTGTTTGAATTAGTCATCTTTGACCACAGTACGATAGAGGAAGTTTTGTGTTTTCAAGACTTCCTGTTGATATTAGTGTTGGATTTATTATTGTTGAAGCGACCTACGCGTATTTGGTATTTGCTACTATTATTGTTTTTTGCTCTTTTTCTCTCCATTGTGGGTGAGAAAACATAACTTAGCTTTTCCAGCATAGAAAGCTATGCAAAGACGGCTGCGGCGAAAAGAGCTATTCTGTTAGAAGCAAGGCAAATAAAAGGTGACATGGAACAAATTTTAAAAAGTGAACAACTTGTGCAGAAGGAAGGAGACACTATCAAGCTGGGCCCTCCGCAGGAGACAGTGAAAGATAAGAGTGACAGGACGGTAGAGTATCGCACAGAAGCGGTCGTCACCAGCAAGATAGAAAAATTGTCAGAGGAAGATATTGAGGAGTGACAAGGAAACATAACGAACAAGGCTACTTTTATTAGCAGAGGAAGAAGATACGGCACCAAGGAGACGAGGTTTGCTACCAAAGAAGAGGCGGCCTCACATTCCACCACCATTTTTAGGTCGAGCAATGTAGCACTGTTACCCGCGTATAGGGGAAGGCGCAGTGTTCGAGTCAGAGTAGAGTGAGTGCCACCCGAAATCAAAACAGAGTGGTTGGTGGAAACTATTATGGCTGCCACTGAAGTCAATCCGGAACTGGGACTGATAGGAGACAGAAAAATGTTAAACTGGTGGGGATTCGGGGTCAGGATGTAGTTTTGTGCCACAATTGAAGATATAGAGCTAATCCCATGAGGGCGAAGTTATCGAGAGAGGAGTTTGACGGACATGATAGAGGAACTGTGGTGCAAGACGAAAGGTTTGATAGATTTGTGGATACATTCGGTGGATCGGTAAGTATGGTGGACAGGATATAGTTGCGTGATGCTCCGCCATCTGCAGAGAGTATTAAGAACTAACAAGAATGGTGATATAAATAGTATAAAAAAAAAGATGACGGGGATGTGAACATTTTGGTCAAAAAATTGGGAAAAACCGTAAAAAAAAAAATGTAATCACTCGACTTCAAGTTCGAGTGGTCATTGCGCTCCATTTTTATCATTCTTTCATAATTTCATTCGTTTCTTTTCTTTTTCTTCTTTACTCAATTTCGTTTTTGTAATTTTTAGTTCCCCGTGTTTGTTTTGTATTGTCTTTTTGTATTGTAAGGCACTTTTATGTAGCCTGTATGGGTAATAAAAAATGAGGTCAGTTGGTGATGAAATTTGCTCGAGTTAGTCAATTGTGACCACGGTGTGATTGAGAAAGGTTGTCTTTTTTGAGACTGTTGAGTATATTGTTATTTTTACTGTTAAAATTTGTTGTTGAAGCGATCGTGCGTGATTTTGTTTGGAGTTGTTGTTTTTTGCTATTTTCTCTCTATTTTGGGTGTGAAAATATTAGCTTTTCATCATGGAAAACTATGCGAAAACCACTTCAGTGGAAGCAGCTGCGTCGCTGGAAGCAAAGCAGATGAAAATAAAGATGGACAATACTATAAGTAGCAAAAAGTTTGTGCAGAGAGAAAGGAAGACACAATCAAGCTGGTCCCTCCGGAAGAAAGAGTGAACGAGAAGAGTAATAGAACGGTGGTGCACCGCACACAAGCGGTTGCAACCAACAAAATAGCAATATTAACGGAAGACGATATTGAAGAAGGTTTGGCAGCCATTATGAAAACAAGCGACATTTGTGATGAGAGGAAAGAAGTACAGCAGGGTGGAAGTGAGTTTTGCACACCAAAGAAGAAGTGGCCTCACATTCTACCACTATTCTGTAGTCGGACAAGGTGGCGCTGCTGCCCACGTATAGGGAGTAATTGACTTTGAATTGTTACCACCTAATGCAACAATCAATGCTCAATTCTACTGTCAGCAATTATGTTCAAGTCAGAACCATTCATTCGAGGTCTTCTTGCAACATTTATACCCCGCCCAAAAACGAAAACTACTTACTGTTTTGGCTGAAGGGAGGGTGAGTGGTTTTCTCACTCCTCAGGCTGGTTGTGGCTTCTTTCACGGTCAGATTTATGTGAAGAGTTTTACTTATAGTTTTCTGAAATTTGCCCACCGCATTGGGATACCTTTCTTGTATGTCAATGAACGTGTTATTTGAAACGCTGAGGATCTTTATGTGTAGTGGTCCTTTGGGTGGTGCACAAAGAACATTTCTTGCGGTAATGTCGTCGCTGTGTTATTGTATGTGTATTTTTTGTGTTTATTTCAGTAAGGTTCATTATGCTTTCTAATGTCGGTTTCTGTTCTGTGTGTGATGCTGGGAGTGGTATTGGTGGAGTTGGTAATGTGGGTGTTATGGGTAGAGGTTGTGTGATAGTGTCTCTGTTGTGAAGAGGTGCTGTGGTAGTGTCCATCTTTCGTCTTCTTTCTTTGTGGAACTTCTTTCCACTCTGTCCGTTTTTATGTTTTTGCATATTTCCAAATCAAACTCGAGAAGGGATAACTCTCTTGGGTCGGTCTCTCTTGGTGTTCCTTTTAGGGTTTATTTTTGAGATTTTTTTATTGTTGATTTTTCTTTTGTTCCGTTGTTGTGGTTTCTGCTGTGTTTTCCACAGCCAGTCCTGTTGCTTTTGCTGTGTTTGCTATTCTACCCATTGGTGATATTGCGGTTACTGTTGCTCTTTCTGGTTTGTTTTTCGTTGTTGTTTTCTCTTCTATTATTTTTGTTGTATTTTCTATACATTGTGTTGACGTTGTTGTTTTGGGTGGAGGTGGTGTTGCTTCTACTGTAGTTTACCTCTGCTACTGTTGGTGTTGCTGTGATAATGCTTTTGGTGGAAGGATAAGTTTCCCATCTGATCCCTCCGGGAAAAAGGTTCTGGGGTGGTCCCTCTGCCGCAGAGATAGCAAATTGGTTTACGACCCTCCGCCGATAAATCCAGCTTTGCGCCTTCCGGTAAGTGGATGAGATCTGGTATTATTCCGAGCGTTTGATAGTCCGCTTGAATTAACAGCTAAGATCCTTGACCCCACCAATTATGATAGTGTAACTTGTGTATTTGAAGAATCTCAACTTTAACTTCATTGTCAATTAGGACGGACGCCACTAACCAAAAATGTCGAATTCTGGGGGTAATTAACCAATTTTTATTTTGTAAAATCACCGACCAAGGTAAGTCGGTAAGAGCACTTGTTCCTCTGTCTTTAGAGGTACTGTGGGGTATTACCTTGCTTCGTCTTCCGTGGTGGACCTCACTTCGACAGGGTCATATGTTCTTCCCCTTGCCATGTATGCGATCTTGTTCTAGACTGGTTGCAAACATTTTCCAACTTTTTCCTTTGTAGCCTGTTCATTTATTTTCATCGTTAGAGTCTTGTAGGACTAAGGTTTGCGAACTGGTTTTTCTATAATATCAAAGGGAGGGGGTAATAAGACATTTCTACCGTTTCTTTGTATTGATCATTTATATTTCTGTAAATTGCCAACGTTTATATTGTCTCTTGATTGACTTTCACGACAGCGGCGAAACTGCGACTGTTGCATTTAGTTTGCTTATTTTCTTCGCTGGGTTCAATTCTGTTACTGGTTGTGGTAGCGGTGGTATTGGAAACTGTTGTCTATGTGGTGTCGCTCGTGTTTTCATTTGCAAAATTTTAATTTCTTCTTGTTTGTGACAAGGAAGAGTGGGAAACATTCCTTCGTACTGCCAAATTTGGTGGGTGGAGGTCGTTGCTTTCTGCGTAGCCGGAGGCCATGTTTGTGTTTTAAAGTTAAATCAATACACGATTGAAATCCAGATTGAGGTTCGCCCCCAAAACGGCGAATTTATACGGTCAAAGAAACTTCCCCTGTCAAGTAGGTTCAGTTTTAAAGACTTAAAAGGTCCAAAATATTCACAAAGTTTGTGAAAGTGAAAATTAAAACCTCACGACCGTAAATTAGCAAGCCCGTTCTGCAAGAAATTCGTTTGTTCTTAGCCATTGAGAGCTCAACATAGAGGAACAGTACAGGACATACGGGTGGGGACATACATGAAAGTCGTGTACAAAAAAATTAACAATAGTAAAAGATAAAAAAAAATTATGTAGAAATATTCAGCAACAGTAATTCCCCAAAAGGTGGAGGTTTCCTGAGTTGGTCGTGGAGACCCCACAAGCCACGAAACAACCTCATAATTAGGACAAAATGCCTAGATATTTATGCTCGAGTCAGCCCATTTATTCATGCAATGTTTACCCATCCTTCCAGTGCGATATCCACTAGACAGAGAAAAACTGCCCGCCTTTCCCGGTTAAAGGAAAACGGTATTCAACATGAACCAGAATTCAGATAATTTTAGGCACTGGACGAGCGCGTGTAGAAAAGACTCAACACTTGGTTCGCATCAGGGGCTGGTCCGACTTTTGTGCCTGTGTAGTTTATATCAACTAGTAGTGCCCTCCGGTAGCACCGTCAGGCCAGGAATTTATGGTTGTTATCCATGGAGCCTGGTCCGAAAATCCTCCAGAACAGACTAACGAGTTATTATCGTCGACGCAGTCTCCCTGAGAATAACATCGCACATATTAGCTACTAAATGTCCATAGAAAGCCAAGGTGGAGCCTCCACTGATCCATGGGTTCTGCTCGTCGAAAGAGACGACCTGTGGGAAAGCGAGTCTGAGAAAGGGTGACTACATCTACTCATCTTCAAGGTAAAGCTGGAGATGTCGCAGCCTCAGCACATGTCTGCGCATCTTTAGCCACGGCATTCCCAGCCCTCCATTCAGTGACTGTTGGCAGTAGATAGAGCGCCTGGCCAGCGGGCCGGGTTCCTTCCACAGTAAGCGCAAAAGTAACTGTTCCAGTTTGTTCAGGCACGAATTAAGGCACGGAACGACGGCCAGGAGGTAGAAGATGACGGATGCGATGTATATATTCGACACTTCTGCCCGTCCTTTCAGGGAGATCTTTTTTTCAGTCCATTTCTGGGTGTTATTGGCTACCCTGTCCGCTACATCGTCCCAGTTCTTCTCTACCTGGACGTTCGGACCGAATCAGACGCCGAGCAATTTCACTGAGCCGTTCGTCAATCGTCAGACGACGTAGCTAGACGTCATCAATCTGCCTCTCCAGGTGCCAAGTTTGCAGGCCGACCGACAATTCAGGGTTTACTTCTGTTCCTATCACCACCTATTCTTTTCCGACATAAACAAAAAAGTGCAAGTGGTTGTCATTCAAAACTATGATGGTGACATCATCCGCATATGACGAGACAGATCTCCTGCACCCTAGTTCATACGACATGCTCCTCAAGGCCTCCAGTTTCTGCAGTAATGGTTCCAGACTCAATACATAAAGTAGAGAGAAGAGTGAGCATCTTTAAATCTGCATTTAGCAGAGTGACGGGTCTAAAGTTATTAATTACAACCTCCTTGTTTGGGTCTTCTTTTAGCAGTACCACAAACCTAGGCTCACAGCGTTAGGAATTTTCCTATTCCGGTACCAGTTGCCCTAGATATCTGCCAAAATGCATTCAAACAGGTCTGGCATGCATACTATAATAACTTTCATACGAAATACTATCCACAACCGACGACTTGCACACCGTGCAGCCAGCAAAGTTATCCCATACTTCTGTGGCTTTTATCGCCAAGAGTCGTGGAAGGCCAGCAAGGAATTCCGTGAAGTCCATGCTGCGTTTTGGCCATATATATCAAAATCTTCACTTCCTGCTGCCCACCAATTTTGTTGGTGTATTTCGTTTATTTATCTTTTTTATCTTCTTTGATGTCGAGTAACGCGGATGCTATTTCCCAAAAGATGTGAAATTCTGGAGGAACCTCCTCAATTTTTATCGTTGGAACTCGCCGACCGAAGTTGGTCGGCAGGAGAACTACTGTCTTTAGAGTCCCTGTGGACTTCGTCATTTGAAATTAGCTTTTTGTAGGTGACAGCTCTACATGAAGTGGGTTGTGTGATATAACCGAGGGCGGGGGTCAATGTGAAATTTGTTCCTTTTCTTTTGATTGGATATTTGATATTTTAAAAATCATCCATATTTATGTTGAGCGTTTCTTGGTAGAGATTTGGTACGGAAGAGAAACCGGGACTGTCGAATTTGTTTCTTTATCTCGCTAGTATCAAGTGATTTACTGACTGTAGTGACGTTCGAAATATTCTCCGTCGTGATTTCATTTGCCGATACTTTTTACATGTTTCCTCTTGTTCGCATTGCGGAAGTGGAAGAAATATTTTTCCTAATTTTACTTTGGGGGGGGGGGTGTTTCCTTTTCCAGGGCGAGAGGCAACGTTTAGAAGAATAAAAAAAATTAGTGCTATAAATCAAACTCACAGTACACAAAAGAGGATAGAAATTCTTCCCCAAAGGGCGATATGTATATTCCTGGAACCCACCCCCTTAAAGCAGGTTCCCTTTTGTAGATTTAAATATTTAACATAAATTATACATGTTTGGACACACAAGAAAAATCTGGAACCAACTTGCAGTTCCCTCGCCTTGTCTCGGGTGCCACTGAATCGTTAGATCTCGTATCCTCCAAAGAGCTGCGAGAAAACTTGTGGTCCGGTCAGTCTGGCTTCACTAATGACTACACCGTCCAAATCCAGTGACCCGAGGTTGTTTAGAAAGCGTCCTTACTTGAAAAATGATCCCTGTCCACGCACGTTTAAACTGCCTTGCTTGAACAACAATGATGAGGGAAACAAAATGATGCACAACTTAATTTTTGGGATGCGGCGAGGGTTAATGGTTTCTCTCACCCTTCTCGGTGGTTGTAGGAGTTTCCACGATCAGGTTTTGTATAAACCTTTGGTTATTGTTCTTTGGAAATTTCCCAGCGCAAAGGGGTAGATTTTTGTTTCAAGAAATTAAGGGGTTGTTAGTTATGCTGAGTATTTGTATTTGAGGTGAAGCGTTAGGTGCTGTGATCTATTGGTGTGATGTTGGTAGTCTTATGTATGTATTTCATTAGGGCTTCAATATGTGGATTGCAGGGAAATTTACGAAGGTGATTTCGAAGGGGATATTTGTATGGCGGGTGGTGCTGGCAGCGATACTGGTGGTGTTGGTAATGTTGGTGTTATAGTAGATAGTTGTGTGTATGTGTTGTGGGGAGGTACTTGGATAGTGTCCTTCATGCATTTTTTCCATTTAGGGACTTCGCTCAACTAGTGTTTGTTTCCTTCTCTGGAAGTATCTCCTACTTGTTTTTCTTCTTGTTCTTCTTTTTCTTCTTCTTCTTCTTATTCTTCTCCCTCGCCTCCTCCTCCTCCTCCCCTTCTTCTTTTACTTATTCTTGTTCTTTATTTTCTTCTTCTCCTTCTTCTTTTTCTGCTCCTTCTTCATCATCATCATCATCATTATCTACTTCTTCATTATCTTATTCTCTTTCTTACCATAAATGTTTTTAACACAATTTTATTTTCCAGGAATTTGGCTGAAAACGATATCCAAGCAATCAATGAAAAAACTTTCCAAAATCTCTCCAGTTTAGAAACTCTGTAAGTTGAATCAATCTTCTTTTATACTATTTCACTGAAGATATCTTCCTAAATCCGTAATGTCTTTCCATACTTCAATTTAAGGTCTACATCCGTCTCTCTATACATGCATTTTATTGGTTTTGGATGTTTCTGAATGTGAGTCTGGGTCCACTTTTAAGATAGGAGATATATGCGAATGATTGTGACTGTGAGTGTGGTAGCATTTCTGACAGGTGGTATATATATATATATATATATATATATATATATCAGTGTGACACTTGAGGAGGCATAGTTAATGCATACCTGTGTTTATATATAATACCTGTCTCAGTGTATGGATGAGTGAATGGGAGTGTATAAAAATTAGTGTGTAATTCAGTGTCTATATCATGTACGTTGTTTACCTCGGGATCAGTGGTTCTTAACCTAGGAGCGCGACCCCTGGTGCAGGGGGTGCGTCAGTAACTCTGAAGGGAGCGCGACCGCTTGCGAAAAAGTGGGATTTACTCTAATTATATGTGTTATTTTCTTAACGAGATCATGGTCAAATAATGACAAGTTTATGGAAAAAATGAGAAATTATCGCCTAATACACTTAGTTTTCTTATTCTACTATCTTAGTGCCACTCACCATTTCTGTAATTGCTGACCCCTCTTCATATCCTTCAAAACTCTCACTTATTTCTGAATTGTAGCTTTAACATTTGCCTATATTTTAACATTTTAACATTTGCCTTTTATTTTTGTTTTGTTACAACACGACTCAGGTTAAGAACCGCCGCTACAAGACATAGATACTTTTAACATCTTTTCCAGTTAATAGATTATAAAGAAGTTTGATCCACAGTTTTCATATATATGAAATAATATGATTCTTAAAAATCAAGAGACATGCTGAAACATTATCAAATCATTATAGTAACATACTAAGAAATATTGACTTAATTTAAAAAATTGAAAACTATTTTAAAATATTAGGAAGATCAAAAGTATTATATATTTAAAAATAGGAAATAAAACAAAAATAATAGATTCTACTATTTCTCAATTTAATAAAGTCTCAAAACAATTAAAACACACATTAGAAAAAAATA
>NW_021835854.1:0-12500 GCF_006345805.1 Octopus sinensis | reverse complement strand
ATAAAATGTGGAACCTGAAAACTAAAACAATACCTGTTGTCATGGGTGCCCTGGGAATGATAGCGAAAGGGGCTGATTGCTACCTAACTCAGATACCAGGAAACCCAAAAATGGCAGAAACTCAAAAGATAGTGCTCATGGGAACTCCTCATATCCTACGCAAAATACTTTCTATGTAATCTCAGGGTTTAAAACAAACATAATTTTGTTTTTTTATTGGACACTCACTAGAACAACACCAAAAATAAAAATATATGGCACAGTAGGCATAACAACAACATGAACTTCCAACCTGTTGTCTCTTAAGGTCTCTGGGTGAGACTTGGAGCCAACTTGTACAAATATAAAGCAAAAGTCAAACATAGAATAATAATAATAATAATTATTATAATAATAATAATAATAATAATAATAATAATAATAATAATAATAATAATAATAATAATAATAATAAAGATAATAATAATATTGATAATTATTGTTGTTATTATTATTATTATTTTATGATTACTATTATTATTATTATTATTATTATTATCATCATTATCATTATTACTGCTTGAGAGAGCAGTGCATGCCATCAAAATGACACTGGGGTGCAAATACACGAAGCCCAATGTACTCCTCATGCCTACCAGTCTGATAAGGGTACACCAGGCATATGCATCACAACGGTATCTGTGCGTCACGGTGATCTCATGAGAAGAGAAGCAGCGCATGACTTTGCAGGTGGGGGTCAGGTTAGAATTTTCTTCATGTTGAGTAGCCCATCCCATCAAAAGGTCACTGAATAAGGTTTATTTAAGGATGATAAACAAAATATTATTATTATTATTGCCTTTGCACAGCTTCTAACGCTGGAGATGTACTAGTGTCAGTTGTTCACTACCAGTGAACTAAGGTAACACCTTTTATTTTTCAACCAACTTCAGGAGTATTCGAGCGGTTCCAAGTAGTGCTGCTTTTTCAAGTGTTCCACCCTTATTGCAGCCCCTATTTGTTTCACGTACTTCTCGACATTTTTGCTCACTGTTCCAGAGCTTCGACAATTATTGGTACTACTACCACCTCTTTCATCATCCGCAACTGCTTAACTTCCCAAGCTAACCTGTCATATCTCTCGGCTATTCTTTCTTCCTTATCGCATATCTTGTCAGCTGGACATGCTATATCTATGATCTAGCATAGTTTGATTACATTCTCAATTAAGACTATGTCCAACTTCCTATTCTCTATCTCATAGTCGCACTGAATCATAAAATCCCATATGATCTTTGCATTTCTATTTTCGAAGATACCTTGTTGCAAAGTGTCCAATGAAAAAGCTTTGCTATATTGGCATGGCGTCTCATATTCCTTCTGCGCTAGTGACATACATTGGCCAGTAATATGCCATACGGCTTCACCGTTTTGTCCACATATTCTGCACTTATTACTTTCTGCTGTGTTATCAATTCTGTATCTTATGCAGTTTGTTCTTAGTGCTTGCTCTTGGGCAGCACAGATTATAGTTTCCATTTCCGGTTTCAAATCACTTATCTTCAACATCCCTATGAAATTCACCATGCATTCATTTCTTTACCCACCTATTTTCAGTTTCATTCGTTTTCAATTTCTTGTATAGTGCTTTATCTTTGTAATCTTTCATCCTACACAAGCCTGACATTCCTACTTCTAATAATAGCGGTCCTGTGGAATTTTTTACATACCATGATATATTGTTTTCTTCTGCTCTAAAGCTGTGTTAGCATTCACTAAGTGTGCTTCCTCTTCTTTTTCTTGGTACATAGTCTGTCTGCGTCAATTTTTTGGGTAGAGTGCCCAATATCTCGTTAGCAACTTCCTTGTCTTTCTGTCTAAACTATTTAGATTGTCTAGTGTCCATGTGATTAACCCAGCTCCATATCTAAGGAGAGAAACCGTCCAGGGGTTGATAGCTTCAATCTTATTCGGAACATTTACTTTCGATTTATAATTATTATTATTATTATTATTATTATTATTATTATTATTATTATTATTATTATTATTATTATTATTAGTATTATTATTATTATTATTATTATTATTATTATTATTATTATTATTAATTAATTAATATTATTAATTAATTGTTGTTGTTGTTTATTTCCTTTCTTGGACGAGCGGTCGGTCATTGCAGTACGGCGGTCTCCTATCGAATGACGTATACAGTCGCGCACTTCTATTTATATCCGAATTTCTGTCGAGGGCATGTCCCGACAGGAATCTCCCAATTCCTAGGTCACGCTGAATGCTTATCACTGCACTACTGAGAGTAGCTCCGTGTGCCTTGGGTATGAGCTGTGGTTGTTGTGATGCTCTCATTGTTATTGTATTGAAAGTGTTTTACGTAGGATGCGCGCGTTGCCAAGTGGTGCTATTTTCTGTATGGTTTGTTTACTTGTCAGTCCTAGTGTATCTGTTATGTACTTGTCTGAATATTTTTTTATCATACCTAATGCGCCGACTATGAGAGGAATTGTTTCTGTTTTTAGACTCAACATCCGAGTTACCTTTATTTCCAGGTCTTTGTATTTTGAAAGTTTCTCCGTTTCTTTTCGAGAAGCATTGTCATTTGTTGGCATTGATACATCGATTAGAAAAGATTGTTTCTTGATGATTTCTGACAGACATATCCAGCCTATTGGTCTTAATTTCTCTTAATTTCTCTGTCTGTGTGTATTGACATATCCCAGAATATGGTTGCATTCTCACTTTCTGTGACACACAGAAAATATTTACAACATATATGTATCCATACGGGGCGCCCGGGGCGTATATATATATATATCTATATCTAAAATTGTGTCTTACAGACATTTCGTAGATAAAAATATTTTACAATAATACTCATCCCTACGTTAGCTTATCAGCCAAACTTTTATTTTACAGATATTTGAATGGAAATAATATCGACAAAATTGAAATAGGGACATTCGATGATCTGACCAGGTTAACATATCTGTAAGTTACGAATTCAATTTGATAATATTTTACTGACAATATATTACTAAACGTTTAAAATATTCCCATTTTATGTCACGTTCCGACCATGCCTTCCTCAATATTCGCACATTTTTCGATAGAAAAAGGAGATTTATATATCTATATATATATATATATATATATATATATATAGGTAGATAGATATATAGACACAGATATAGATATATATACGTATATACATATATATATATATATATATATATATATATATATATATATATATACATATATATATATATATATACATATACACACACACACAATTACATTAAGATTATATACATATAAATTGTAATTATAACTAAAGATAAGTCTTCTGGTGTATATGCTGAAAATAGACGCTAAATGGTTTGACCACATAAAAATCCCAATGATACATGTGCGTCTCATTTCCTGTAGGTATGGATAAATATCTAAATTATTTCTGTATGTAAGCTGTGCTGCTGAGTTAAAGCCATGGGGTAGAATCAGAAATTAGCTAATCTAGGTTTTCCTAATTTGTTATAAATTTCCGTTCGCTCTCTGAGTTTCAGCGCGTGTTTCTTTGTGATTTTTCAAGGGGTGTGACGATTTAGCGTCTATTTCAGCATATAGGCTAAAACAATTATATCTATGCCTTTGATAATAATCATATATTTGATTTCACCGTAATCAGTCAATATTAATATACTGGCCACAGAAAATTGCTTTTAAAACATATTATCCTTTATTATTTTATATATATAACTCTATACATACATACACACACATACATACATACATATATATATATATATATATATATATATATAATATATATATGTATATATATACTAGCATTATGACCCGGAGTTTCCGGGTCATAGTGCTAGTGCATGTATATATGTGTATATATATGTGTACATATTACATGTACATCTATATATATATATACATCTACACATAAAATACAAAATACAAAGTTATATCTTGATATCGCTAGTGATAACAATACTCAAAATATATAACAGACTGGAATTGAAGGCCCGTCTCTTGCAATTTCGATCAATTGTATCTTGTCCTCCCTCTTGTTTAGAAGTCTGGCTACAATCCAGCCTACCTCTACTTCTGGGGGAACATATTAAATTTTTATCCGGAAAGGTAAAAATAAAATATTTCCACTTTGCAAGGTTCGGATCGAGTACTCCCTTGCACGTTTCGTTGATCGAACCTTGCTTCTATTGTGGTGATTTTACCGCCTCTGGTTAGATACTTCATATCTTTCATAGTCGCACCAAGACACTTTTGGATGGTGCTTTCCTCCAGGTTTTCAACTTTTTTTCTCTACATTGCATACTTTATAGAATATAATCTTTTCTTTAATTTTATAATTTATTTCGTTTGGTGGTGTTATCCTTAATTTCGCCGTCTTTGTCGGTGATCAATCCGAAATAGGTGTGTATTTCTTCCATTTAAATTTTAATGAGCTCCCGCCCGCCGACGGCTGCAGCGAAATTCATTTTTGGACTTTCTTCTATCGAAGGTATTTCAACAAAAATGCTTCCGTGTAAACGGTGAAAATATTGCCAAAATTGAATCGTGTTCCCAAACAGGGACACAATTAAATTTTTAAACAATAACCAAAGCTCCTTCCCCAAATGGGGAGGGTTACGTTTTACAATTATTTAACAAATGCAACGCCAAAACATTTCATTTTCGAGGAACCAACAAACATGATAACAATAGTTAAACAGTAATAATGATAACAACAAAACTTGCGGTGAATCAAAAAGCTGTACGCACTTGAAGCTATAGTCCTTTATGTATAAGAAATAAACCAACAGCAGTACTCGGTAGAAGTGGCTGTTCGAGAAAACAGACATTACATACAGCCAAATTTCAAATAGATACTTAATGCTAGCTAATTAGCAGATAATCTAATGTAAAAGCTATGGTAAAAGGTATGTACACAGCTCCATCTGGACTATTCTATTCCTGCGCACTAATTTTACTTTTAATTTATTCCCTTTCATGTGAAACCACTTATTCCAGTTCAAGTGATTGATGCAATTTTATACCAATTGCAATTTTTACTTTTGCTATATTACGATTTAATTCATATATAATACTTTAGTTTGATTTTAATTATTACTTACTACATATATTTCAATTGTTATTAATATCTCTAATTTTTATTGTTAAAGTGAAAGTATTTGACAGAAAATAGAGAGATGTTTTTGTTTCACTTTTAACACGTAATACTGAAATAGCGGAGAAGATATGATATTGCTATCAGCTCGCCCTATGCAGGAAGTTAAACATTTTTTTGCCATGAAACTACATGGACCCTAAGTAAGGCATGTGTAATATCTGAATGAAATTGGTTGTATAGTTCTCAAGTTTTAGGGAATCATAATGGAGAAGATATGATATTGCTGTGGGCTCGCCCTCGGCAAGAAGTTAAAATTTTTTGCTGATGACACACCCCGGATCCTAAGTAAGGCATGTGTAAATTTGAATGAAATTGCTTGTGTAGTTCTCAAGTTTTAGGAAAACACACAGACAGACAGACAGACAGACACACATTCTCAGTTTTAAATATATAGATATATTTATACATATCCACATGATTGACCGCTAGTCACTGAAGCATTTTTGTTCTCTCTTTGCTTATTTTATCGTGTTCATTTCTGTTGAAGAGCATGGGCGCGAAATGTAAAAGATTTTCTCACCTCCCCGAGCGTTAAATTTATACACCTTCTTGTTGTTTACACATCTTTCTTCGTCTTCTGCTTTTTTGTAAATTCCAACTATATATACATATATACATGTCTACATATATGAGTCCTTTTGTATGAGTGAACCTATAAGAGTGTATCTGTTCCTATTTCTCGCTGTATAACATTACTCTTTTTATCTCTAGATCAACGCTGATTACCATCCACGACTCTCACTTCTAATTGCACATTAAAAGTACGATATGGATATGAATATATTTTAGAATTGTAACTTTTATCATTTTTCTTTTCTACATCATCATCGTAATCATCATCAACATAATCATCATCATCATCATCATCATCATCATCATCACCACCATCACCATCACCATCATCATCATCATCATCATCATCATCATCATCATCAACATTATCATCATCATAAGCAGCAGCAGCATCTTCTTCGTTTTCTTCTTCTACTTCATCCTCTCCTCTTTCTCTACTCCTATTTCGTGGTAGTTTGTTCTTCTTCTTTTCTTTCGTAATATGTGTTATTTCCTTCCATCTTCCCGTTCCTGTTCTTCTTCCATTCTTCGTAATCTTCTCAATCGTTTTATTTCTTTCTCTTCATTTCATAGTTATTACCTTCGCTCTTATTCCCTCTGCTTCTTCTTCTTCGTTCAGTTTTTCCTATTCTTCTTGTAATTTCTCGTAGTCTCCTTCCTTCAACTCTACTTTGTTTTATAATTTATTGGGACGTTTGCATTCTACGAAATCTCTTCTTTTCTTCTAGTTCTTCATCTACTATTTCTTCTTCACAATCTTCGTCATCATCAACATATCATTATTATTATTATCATTATTATTATTATTATTATTATTATTATTATTATTATTATTATTATTATTATTATTATTATTATTATTCAGTAGTTTTATTTTTATAGCGTGCTTTCACTTCACTACCGAGCGCAGCTCTGTGTGCCTTGGGTATGTGTTGTGATTTGTTGTGATGCTCTGATGGTTATTGTATGGAAAGTGTTCTGCGTAGGATGTGTGCAGTGCCTAGTAGTGCAATTTTCTGTATGTTATATGTGTTTGTAAGTCCTGGTGTTTTTGTTATGTATTTGTCTGAATATTTTTTTATCATGCCTAATGCACCTACTATGATAGGAATTGTTTCTGTTTTCAGATTCCACATTCTAGTTACCCCTATTTCCAGGTCTTTGTATTTTGAGAGTTTCTCCATTTCTTTTAGAGACACGTTGTCATCTGCCGGTATTTATACATCAATTAGAAAGCATTTTTTCTTCATGATCTCTGACAACTATATCTGGTCTGTTGGCCTTAATTTCTCTATCTGTGTGTATCGGCATATTCCAGAGTATGGTTGCTTTCTCGTTTTCTGTGACCTTTTCTGGTGTGTGCCTATACCATCTTTTTTCTGTTGTTATTCCATAATGTTGGCATAGCTTCCAATGTATGTAGGTTCCAACTCTGTCATGTCTGTGAATATATTCCTTCTTAGCCAGGAATGGGCAGCTAGAGATAATATGATTTATTGTTTCTTGTCCATCTCCACATATTCTGCAGTTACTTGTAATATTTCTTTTCATTACATGTTTTTGGTAATTTCTGGTGGGGAGGCTTTGGTCTTGTGCTGCAATTAAAAATCACTCTGTTTCTGCTTTGAGTCCTGAGCTTCTCAACCATTGCTGGGATTTTTCTTTGTCTATTTCTTTTGCGTTTATTTTAGTGCAGTATTTACCATGAAGGGGCTTTTCTTACCATCGTTTTATCATGGTTCGTTGCTGTTCTATTTTTAGTTTGGATTTCATTTGTTTTATAGCTTTTGTTGTTTCTTCATCATCTTCTTCTTCTTCTTCGTGTTTATTAGGTGGTATGATTTCTTGTTTGTATTTGTCAGCTTCCTTAAATACTGAGAACAGTTTTTTGTTTTGCTCGTGTTTTGCTGCTATCTGGATCAGTTTTCCTTCCTTCTGAAGTAGATATTTTTGCAGTCCTATGGTGGTTATTTTATAGTAGTTTTATTATTATTATTATTATTATTATTATTATTATTATTATTATTATTATTATTATTATATTATTATTATATTATTATTATTATTATTATTATTATTATCATTATTATTATTATTTTTATTATTATTATTATTATTATTATTATTTTTAATAGTTATTCATATTATTATTATTCTTGTTCTTCATCATCTTCTGAAAATTATTCGTCTCTTCCTTCCGCTTCGAATTTATTCTTCTTTTCCTCTCTATTTCATCTCCTCCATTGCCTCCTCAACATCATATCATCTTCGACATCTAAACTTCGACCAAATATTCATCTTCTCTGCCTCATAATCTTATTCATTGCTAGGACCATCACATCTTCCGTCAGTTCTACCGCCACCTTTATCCTCCTCAACTTCCCCTTAATCTTTATCATTATCATCATCATCATCCTCATCATTCTCATCATCATCAACAGCAGTATTATCAACATTATCATCACCATCATCAACATGAAACTAATTATCATCGTGTTCTACTTTACATAACTTCCGATATCTTATTTTTTAGCCAAAATGTTCTATACAATTCCTTCTTAAGTGAATTTTATGTTCCAGATCTTTGAGTTCTAATGATATCAAAGAACTCAAACCAGACACCTTCCGAAATCTGTCCAGTTTAACAAGTCTGTAAGTTGAATCAGTGTTTATTTTTATTATGACATTGACGATATATTTCTATAAATGTAATGTCTTCCAATACTTCATTTGAAGCAACCTCACCGTCTTTCCAAAGATGTGTTATCATGTATATAAATCTGTGAGTGTGGGCCCATTTCCTTAATATGGTACATATGACTGAGTGATACTTGCGGGGAACAATTTAGTGAATGAATGTGTACGTCTCTGTGTATGTCTACAACCATTGTCTGTCCAAAGGGCGAGGTATTGTTTGCCAACGTTTGTGAATATGAGTGAGGGCATATTTATGAGTTTTCGGATTTATGAGTGAATAGCAATTGATGGGAAAATGTTAGTGGAAACTTACTTTTGCATACATATATGGTAGCATATATAGTAACACATATTTGTAGTTTTATGTATGTATTTCATTAGGGGTTCAATATGTGGATTGCAGGGAAATTTACGAAGGTGATTTCGAAGGGGATATTTGTATGGTGTGTGGTGCGGGTGGTGCTGGCAGCGGTATTGGTGGTGTTGATAATGTTGGTATTATAGTAGATAGTTGTGTGTATGTGTTGTGGGGAGGTGCTTGGATGGTGTCCTTCATGCATTTTTTCCATTTAGGGACTTCGCTCAACTAGTATTTGTTTCCCCTCTCTGGAAGTATCTCCTACTTGTTGCTCTTCTTCTCCTTCTTTTTCTTCTCCTTCATCTCCTTTAACATCTTCCTTATCTCCTAGTTCTACTTCTTAATTTATTGCAATACTTCTTCCTCTGCTTTTCTTCTTCTTTTTCTTCGTAACATCTTTCAGTTTTCACTTTTCATTTCCTGATCCTGTAATTGTTTTTGTGTTGTTCTCCATGTTGACTTTCTTCTTCAACATCATCTGTTTATGGACGAGTGTGTTATCATGTGTGTATAATATGTACGGAGTTTACCTTTAGATTTAGTTACCGAGTAACTGCCTTGAATAACATTTCAATTTCTGTATTTCGACCCAGATGTTTCATACGCAATTTTCTAAATATATCTTCTACTTGTTGCATTGTTCCCCTTCTTCGTATTCTTCTTCTTCGTCTCCATCTTCTTCTCCTTCTGCATCTTCCCTCTTCTCCTTCTTCTTCTTCTTATTATTATTATTATTTTCCTTCTTCTTCTTCTTCTTCTTCTTTTTCTTCTTCTTCTTCTTCTTCTTCTTCTTCTCTTCTTCTTCTTTTTCTTCTTCTTCTTATTCTTCTCCTCGCCTCCTCCTCCTTCTTCTTCTCCTCCTTCTTCTTCTTCTTTTTCTTCTTCTTCTTTTTCTTCTTCTTTTTCTTCTTCTTCTTCTCCTTCTCCTTTTTCTTCTTCTTCTTTTTCTTCTTCTTTTTCTTCTTCTTCTTCTTCTTTTTCTTCTTCTTCTTTCTTCTTCTTCTTCTTTCTTCTTCTTCTTCTTCTTCATCATCATCATCATATCTACTTCTTCTCCATCATCTTTTTCTTTTCCTTACCATAAATGTTCTTCTTGACTTAATTTTATTCACCAGGGATTTGAGTTATAACGATATCCAAGCAATCAACGAAACCACTTTCCAAAATCTCTCCTACTTGTTGCTCCTCTTCTCCTTCATTCTCTTCTTTTTCTTCTTCTTCTTCTTATTATTATTATTATTTTCCTTCTTCTTCTTCTTCTTCTTTTTGTCTTCTTCGTCTACTTCTTGTACTTATTCACTTTTTCTTTTTGTACTTCTTCTGACTCCTATCCTCGTCCTCCTTCTCCTCCACCCTGTTCTTCATTTTCGTCTTCTTCTTGTTATTCTTCTTCTTGTTGTTCTTTTTTCTTCTCCTTATTCTTTTTCCTCTTCTCGTTCTTCTGTTTCTTCTTCTCCTTCTCCTTTTTCTTCTTCTTCTTCTTCTTCTTCTTCTTCTCTTCTTCTTCTTCTTCTTCATCATCATCATCATATCTACTTCTTCTCCATCATCTTTTTCTTTTCCTTACCATAAATGTTCTTCTTGACTTAATTTTATTCACCAGGGATTTGAGTTATAACGATATCCAAGCAATCAACGAAAACACTTCCCAAAATCTCTCCTACTTGTTGCTCCTCTTCTCCTTCATTCTCTTCTTTTTCTTCTTCTTCTTCTTATTCTTCTCCCTCGCCTCCTCCTCCTCCCCCCCTTCAATATGTGGATTGCAGGGAAATTTACGAAGGTGATTTCGAAGGGGATATTTGTATGGCGGGTGGTGCTGGCAGCGGTACTTGTGGTGTTGGTAATGTTGGTGTTATAGTAGATAGTTGTGTGTATGTGTTGTGGGGAGGTGCTTGGATGGTGTCCTTCATGCATTTTTTCCATTTAGGGACTTCGCTCAACTAGTGTTTGTTTCCTTCTCTGGAAGTATCTCCTACTTGTTGCTCCTCTTCTCCTTCATTCTCTTCTTTTTCTTCTTCTTCTTCTTATTCTTCTCCCTCGCCTCCTCCTCCTCCTCCCCTTCTTCTTTTACTTATTCTTGTTCTTTATTTTCTTCTTCTCCTTCTTCTTTTTCTGCTCCTTCTTCATCATCATCATCATCATTATCTACTTCTTCATTATCTTATTCTCTTTCTTACCATAAATGTTTTTAACACAATTTTAATTTCCAGGAATTTGGCTGAAAACGATATCCAAGCAATCAATGAAAAAACTTCCGCTTCTCCCTCGCCTCCTCCTCCTTCTTCTTCTTCTTCTTTTTCTTCTTCTTCTTCTTCTTCTCTTCTTCTTCTTCTTCTTCTTCTTCTTCTTCTTCTTCTCTTCTTCATCATCATCATCATTATCTACTTCTTCTTCATCATCTTTTTCTTTTTCTTACCATAAATATTCTTCTTAACACAATTTTATTTTCCAGGTATTTGAGTCATAACGATATCCAAGCAATCAACGAAAAAACTTTCCAAAATCTCTCCAGTTTAAAAACTCTGTAAGTTGAATCAATCTTCTTTTATACTATTTCACTGAAGATATCTTCCTAAATGCGTAATGTCTTTCCATACTTCAATTTAAGGTCTACATCCGTCTCTCTATACATGCATTTTATTGTTTTTGGATGTTTGTGAATGTGAGTCTGGGTCCACTTTTAAGATAGGAGATATATGAGGTCGTGGTAATTAAGGGGAACATCAATTGCATGTACGTGTCTCTGTCTAAGGACGAATTTGTTATCATGTGTGTATAATATTTATATTAACATGTGTGTATAATATGTACGGCGTTTACCTTTAGATCGATGCTGAGTAACTGCCTTGAATAACACTTCAGTTTGTGTATTTAGCACCAGAGGTTTCAAACGCACTTTTCTGAACTTATCTCCTACTTATTGCGTTTGATGTTGTTGATCTTCTTCTTCCTTTTCTTCTTCTTCTTCTTCTTCATTCTTCTTCTTCTTCTTCTCCTTCTTCATCTACTCCATATTCTTTCTTCCTCTTCTCCTTCTTCCTCTCCTTTTTCGTCCTCTCCTCCTTCTTCCTCTTCTTCTCCTCCTTCTTCTTCTTCTACTTTCTTCTTCTCCTCCTTCTTCTTCTTCTACTTTCTTCTTCTTCTCCTTCTTCTCCTCCTCCTTCTTCCTCTTGTTCTTTCATCTTCTCCTCCTCCTCCTCCTTCTTCCTCTTCTTCTTCTTCTTCTTCTCCTCCTTCTTTTTCTTCTGCTTCTTCTTCTTTCTTCTTTTCTCCGTGTTCTTTCTTCTTTTCCTTCTTCTTCTTCTTCTTCTTCTTCTTCTTCTTCTTCTTTCTTCTTCTTCTTCTTCTTCTCTTTTGTCTTCTTCTTCTTCATCATCTTCTTTTCTTCTTCTTCTTCTTCTTCTTCTTCTTCTCCTTCTTCTTTTTCTTCTTCTACTTCTTCTTCTTCTTCTTTTCTCCTTCTTCTTCTTCTCCTTCTTCTTCTTCATCATCATCATTATCTACTTCTTCTTCATCACCTTTTTCTTTTTCTTACCATAACTTGTCTTCTTAACACAATTTTATTCTCCAGGTTTTTGAGTTATAACCATATCCAAGCAATCAACGAAACCACTTTCCAAAATCTTCCCAGTTTAGAAACTCTGTAAGTTGAATCAATCTTCTTTTATACTATTT
>NW_021835853.1:25000-38038 GCF_006345805.1 Octopus sinensis | reverse complement strand
ACCGGCTACAATTCCCTTCTACTTCCCTGTACTTCCCTCTAATTCCATTCACTGTATACACTCCCTATTCCGCTACACCTCCTGCTTCCCCTTCCGCTGCCTACCTTCTCCTTTGTCTTTACATTTTCGTCCGTCTTTCTTCATCCCACATCTACAAATTTGTCTCCATATTTCTCTCTCATCTCTGTCACCAAATCAGTGCTACTTCGCTGTTTTGTCAAAGATTCTACTTTTCTCTCATGCATTATTTTCTAACAAAATGTGGCTTTTTCGAACTATCTTCCGAAGCCCACCTCTCTTCAGTACGAACTCTTTCCCCTTCACTCAACAGTCCCACCTGTTGTAAGAAGCCTTTCTACTATAGGCACAAGGCCTGAAATTTGGGGGAGGGGGCTAGTTGATTACATCGACCGCAGTATTCTACTGGTACTTATTTTATCGACCGCGAAAGGACGAAAGACAAAGTCGACCTGTGCGGAATTTGAACCCAGAACACGAAGACACGAAATACTGCTAAGCATTTCGCCTGGCGTGCTAAAGATTCTTATTTCTTTACTGCCCACAAGGGGTTAAACATAGAGGGGATAAACAAGGAGAGACAAAACGATTAAGTCGATTACATTGACCCAGTGCGTAACTGATACTTAATTTATCGACCCCGAAAGGATGAAAGGCAAAGTCGACCTCGGTGGAATTTGAACTCCAAACGTAACGGCAGACGAAATACCGTAAAACATTTCGCCTGGCGTGCTAACGAATCTTATTTCTTTATTGCCCCACAAGGGGCTAAACAATAAGAGAGGGACAAACACACAGGAGAGACCAAGGGATAAGTCGATTACATTGACCCCCAGTGCGTAACTGATACTTAATTTATCGACCCCGAAAGACTGAAAGGCAAAGTCGACCTCGGCAGAATTTGAACTCCGAACGTAACGGCAGACGAAATACCGTAAAGCATTTCGCCTGGCGTGCTAACGATTCTTATTTCGTTATTGCCAACAAGGGGCTAAACATAGAGGGGACAAACAAGGAGAGACAAAGGGATTAAGTCGATTAAGTCAAAATTTCTTGTCTATCGAGAAAGAGCCGAATTCTTACCCAGATCCAAGGCTCCTTCACTGGAATTTCAACATCAACAATAGAATATTTTTGCTAGTAGTATGTATGTATGTATGTATGTATGTATGTATGTATGTATGTATGCATGCATGCATGTATGTATGTATGTATGTATGTATGTATGTATGTATGTATATGTACAGATTTGTATGTTTTGGTTTTGTACATAAATGGTATGTATTTATGTATGCGTGCATACATGCATGTATGTATGTAATATGTATTTATATATGTATGTATGCATCATGTATGTACGTGTTTTGGGAGACAGTTGGTAATTCACTCAATTGTCCATGATGTAAATTTAACCATTCCTATAATGATCAGAGATTAATATATATAACAATAAATAAATGTACATGGGGCGATTGTCATTAGTGAAGAAGGGATCTGTAATGAAATGTGTTCCAGGTCAAAGGTGACTGGACTAATACGGTGTAAAGGGAGACTACCTAGTCCAAGCTTATGGAGATTATGTGCAAATACTCCGCGCCGCTATTTTAATCCTTGACTAGACAAATGGAGCAGCAGTGTCACTATTATTTAGTGGAAGTAAAACATGCTATAGTGTAATCCAGTTTGACTTTGGAGCCCTCATGTACATCTATATCAAACCCGTCTTATTGACAGTTATGGATTCTGAGAATTTACTGCAATTAAGGATAGAAATACTGGATAACATTGGTTTCAAATTTTGGCACAAAGCCAGTAAGTTCATGGAGTGGGTAAGGCAATTACATCGAAGCTCCCCACTTGACCCCGTGCTTGATTGGTACTTATTTTATCGACCCCGAAAGAATGAAAGGCAAAATCGGCCTCGGTAGAATTTGAACTGAAAACCTAAAGTCGGTCGGAATGTCACTAAGCGTCTTGCACGGCGTGCTAACGATTCTTATTTCTTTATTGCCCACAAGGAGCTAAACATAGAGGGGACAAACAAGGACAGACAAACGGATTAAGTCGATTATATCGACCCAAGTGGTACTTATTTAATCGACCCCGAAAGGAAGAAAGGCAAAGTTGACCTCGGCGGAATTTGAACTCAGAACGTAACGGCAGACGAAGAATACCTATTTCTTTACTACCCACAAGAGGCTAAACACAGAGAGGACAAACAAGGACAGACGGATTAAGTCGAATATATCGACCCCAGTGCGTAACTGGTACTTAATTAATCGGCCCCGAAAGGATGAAAGGCAAAGTCGACCTCGGCGGAATTTGAACTCAGAACGTAACGGCAGACGAAATACCGCTAAGCATTTCGCCCGGCGTGCTAACGATTCTACCAGATCAATGCCTTTATGCCAGCTTGCCAATAATGAAAATTCAAATGTTGTTGCTATATCTTGATGATTCTTAGTAGGTCAAAATGGCGGATGGGTTTTTATTTGGTATGTTGAAGTCTGTATAGCTGAAATGACTAATCTAGTTTACTTTTGATAACTTTAGAAATCATATCCTTACCATATTTGTGAATTGTACAGAGATGACGATTTTAACACGTCTCAATAGATATGTTGAAGGAATTCTAGGTAAACACCTTTTCTTCTTTTTCTGTTAACTTGACTGTCTGGAAAGACTATGGGAAGGCTTTAGATTATGTTGGTAGGGTGCGTTGAAGCCACTTTGAAGATCGTTTCCAAAATGTATTCCTGGGAAGGGTTGAATGGTAAACCGGCGATTGCCTCCGTTCGATACAGTATAGAACTGATATCGTCGGTGATAGGGACATAATACTTGCGTAGTCCTGAAAAGAACGTCATACGCTTTAAGGACTCCAGCTTCTGACTTGTGAGTTAATCAATACCAGTTACCGAACGGCACAGGTATTCTTGAACACGGAAGGTGGTAGGTCAAAGCTGACCTCAGTGGTATCTGTAGGGTGTACATAAAGAGTTGAACCAAACAGTAACTCTCTAATATCTCTTCCAATGGCAGAACAAGCTGAATAGCAGCCAACTTCTTAGACATAAAAATAAATATGAATATAGGTTAATACTACATTTACAGAAGTCTTAGCGAGTAAATTATGTACATAATATCCTACGCTCACACCTCAGTCATCTTAAGAAATAGCGCAGCCGGAATAGATAGGAGAGTCTTTGATGTATCTTCGTTATAACAAGGATCACCCTGCTAAAGCAACTTACACAGTATTACCCATACCATACTAATATGCGAGCTACATGCATCTTCAATAATAAACTATTGTATGTGGAAAACTTCCTACCTCATCGATACCAGGCTAAAACCTTAAAGAAGGTTATCGGGTTTATTCCATTCTGTAACTTGAACAATACATCTTGCTTGGTCAAGAATATTCTTGTTATAAAGTAGCAATCTTCCTAGAGACACAAATACAATAAACTTTTTAAGTCAAACAAGATTCAGGTCAGCTAAACCTGTCTGGAAAATATCGCTTCTCAGATAACTCGCTGCAATAGGAGACGCATATGCAAATAACTCCCATCGGAATATAACCAACAAGTAACTGTTGAAATGTGTCTATTTGCTAATTCAGTGGATTCTGTATATAAAACATCCAAAATACACCTAGGTGGTTTTCATAGCAATTAGATGTGAATCAGAAAGTACCATAGCAATTAGATGTGGGTCAGAAAGTACATATTTAAAAGTTGTTAATGCTAGTATCTTTATTAATGTAGGTCAGAGAATAAGAACAACTTCAATATCCTTGTGACAATTCATCTGGGAACTGAGAAACTATGGATATGAACGCTCTTCAACAGCGTAAAGAATAATCCGTACAACAACTTCATGCGTCAACAGACAACGAACTTGCTGGATTTGTGATGAGGTTGCAGAGTGAAGTATTGAATTATATCCTTTAATGGATATCAATGTGTCCTAAGAAATGCTTCCTTCTGAGTAGCGTATGGACGCCTGAAAAACTCCACAGCCATCGCCGGATGGACTGTACTTGCAATGGAAAGTTTCAAAATTGCTGCACTGTTTTGCTTAATCAGCTTGATTATGGTGGTGATCCGTCCAAAGCCTGATGAGTAAAATCTGTTGGAACAAATCTATCACATTTTATTTACTGTAAAATAGTTACTCTAGCTTTAACAAAATTAATTTTGCTAACATTAAAGATTGACTTTTTGGGTAGGATTTTCAAGTTGTTTGTGCGTATGTGTGTGTGTGTGTGTGTGTGTGTGTGTGTGTGTGTGCTATGTGTGCATGTGTTTGAGCATGTATGTGTGTGTATGCGTGCGTGCTCATGTGTGTGTATGATTGTTCTCTAGGTTTTTCTTGGGATTCGGCGAAGCAGAGAATAAGAAGATTCACAACTATCATCAGAGTTACCCCTACTCTTATTTTCTCTTTCTCTCCCCCTCTCTCCCCTCTTACAAGAGCTGCTTATTAATATAAAAAACCAAGCAGAGACGATTTTGATATTACTGTGGGTGCTTGACGGGGCCGAAGTTTGCTTTACAGGTCATGTGGATCTTTTCGGTTTGAACGGCAGTTTTTAACATAATTTCTAGGTAACTAAAAAATTTTAAACTTCGTATACTGGTAGAAAGTGTTTATAAAACATCTTTTTCTCGTGGCTTTATTGAGAAAATTCTATAGTTTGTAAGATATTTGTTGATTTTTTTCTTCAATTTCTGCAATTTCAACCAATCAGTGACGTCCATTGAGGTAAAATACATTCTGTGCCGTATGAATATGTCCCTCGTTTAAGAAACAGATTGGGTTTATTTACATTTGTGAAGAAAAAAAGATACTCTTCCCCCACCCCTAATCCTAACTAACCCTAACCCTAAAACAGATTGAAATGCAATAGATCGATACTAGGGTCATAATTATGGGTGTCAATTTCATATGATACCGCTAGAAAAAAACTGTCGTTCAAACAGAAAAGATCCGGTCATGTTTTATGGCTCTCTTTTATGACTGAGTGTTGATTTCAACGTATGTGTTGCTGTCGGTTGTTTTACATAATTCTGTCTACGGAATAATAATATGGCGCAGTCAGCATGTTTTTGAAAACTAAAACTAACTTTGATTTATCCAGTTTCACGTCGTTCATTATCGCCATGATGTTCGAAACTATAATTTTTCTAAAAGCACTCCATTTCGGTAAAGCTTCCTAACTCTTTCATTTAACTAGAATTTGCTTGGTTTAAAAGGAACAAAATCGGAGATTAATATGTCACAATGTGTCGTGCTTTGAAGGTATCCGAAGCATTGAGTAACTCGGATGATTCCTGTTCAAGGAAGTGGACGGCAATTTTAATGGAATTAGTTAATTTGCACATGGGTGGCGGGCTCTGAATTTCAAAGAGTGATGTCTGCCGTTCATGCGATGTATAGATCTAACAAAACCATAGTCTAGAAGCATAGTCCCTGTTCATTCATTATATTATCACTCACGCTTGCATACAAATACATACATGTATGCGTATGTATGTATATGTACAAGTATAATGATGTGTGCTTGTGTGCTTGTGCAGGAGTTGTGTGTGTGTATATTTTTTGTCTGATCCCATTTTCACTTTATCTGCCTGTCTATCTGTCTGCCTGTTTCTCTCTCTCTCTCTCTCTCTCTCTCTCTCTCTCTCTCTCTCTCTCTCTCTCTCTATCTCTCTCTCTTTCTCTTACATTTGCAGCTAAACAAGTTAGCTAACCGAATAATTATATACTAAAACCATAGGAATTTAGTCTGACCATCGCTAAGAATGTTTAACCACAAACGCAGACATGCGCGCGCGCGGACGCTGACCGACAAACAAGCAAATACACACGTGCACATGCATTTGTATGTGATTAAAAATGAATAAATGAAAGAAGGAAAGAAAGAAAGAAAGAAAGAAAGAAAGAAAGAAAGGAATGAAGAAGGAAAGAAAGAAAGAAAGAAAGGAAGGAAGGAAGGAAGGAAGGAAGAAAAGGAAGGAAGAAAGTAGGAAAGAAAGAAAGAAATGAAGAAAGAAGGAAAGAAAGAAATTAAGAAAGAAGGAAGAAGGAAGGAAGGAAGGAAAGGAAGGAAGAAAGTAGGAAAGAAAGAAAGAAATGAAGAAGAAGGAAAGAAAGAATAAGAAAGAAGGAAGAAGGAAGGAAGGAAAGGAAGGAAGGAAAGGAAGGAAAGGCAAAGAAAGAAAGAAAGAAAGAAAGAAAGAAAGAAAGAAATTAAGAAAGAAGGAAAGAAAGAAAGGAAGGAAGGAAAGGAAGGAAAGGCAGGAAGAAAGAAAGAAAGAAGAAAGAATTAGAAAGAAGGAAGAGAAAGAAAGAGGAAAGGAAGGAAAGGCAGGAAAAAGAAAAGAAAGAAAGAAAGTAGGAAAGAAAGAAAGAAATGAAGAAAGAAGGAAGGAAAGGAAGGAAGGAAAGGAAGGAAGGAAGAAAGAAAGATAGAAAGTAGGAAAGAAAGAAAGAAATGAAGAAAGAAGGAAAGGAAGGAAGGAAAGAAAAGAAGGAAGGAAGGAAGGAAGAAGGAAAGAAAGAAAGAAAGAAAGAAAGAAAGTTGAAGTAAATGAAAGGAAAAAGAAAAATGAAAATGAATGAAATTAAAAACGAAGAAACAAACGAAAAACAGACCGAAAGAAAGAAAGTAGGAAAGAAAGAAAGAAATGAAGAAAGAATGAAAGAAAGGAAGGAAGAAAAGGAAGGAAGGAAAGAAAGAAAGAAAGAAAGAAAGAAAGAAAGAAAGAAAGAAAGAAAGAAAGAAAGAAAGAAAGTTGAAGTAAATGAGAGGAAAAAGAAAAATGGATATGAATGAAATCAAAAACGAAGAAACAAACGAAAAACAGACCGAAAGAAAGAAAGAAAGAAAGAAAGTAGGAAAGAAAGAAAGAAATGAAGAAAGAAAGAAAGAAAGAAAGAAAGAAAGAAAGAAAGTTGAAGTAAATGAGAGGAAAAAGAAAAATGAAAATGAATGAAATCAAAAACGAAGAAACAAATGAAAAGAAACCGAAAGAAATATACAGAAGGGAGGAGAAAGAAAATCGTTCGCAGGGTCAGACACGAAAATTAAGGAGCAGTTTGTAGAGGTTGAAAAGTTGCTCTTTTGGTTATTGAGAAGACGGATCACAAACAACTGCACGTGAATTGATGTTGTTGGTGTTGATTTATCATGGAGGGATTTGGTGTTGAACATTTGGGTAAAAACCTTGAATTATCTTTTCTTTTGCTGCCCATTAATCGTTATAACAGCCAGACGAAAACAAACGATCTTTCACCTCACGTACACACATACACACACATACACACACGTACACGCAAACACCACATACTTTGAGGTGTGAGGGAGAGAAAGAAGGCTTTAACAAAAGCCTGTTTATCATTTTCCCCTCTCTCTCTCCCTTTATATCTTTGTCTTTCACTTATTATTCTCTATCATCGTGGAGGCGCAATGGCCCAGTGGTTGGGGCAGCGGACTCGCGGTCGTAGGATCGCGGTTTCGATTCCCAGACCGGGCGTTGTGAGTGTTTATTGAGCGAAAACACCTAAAAGCTCCACGAGGCTCCGGCAGGGGCTGGTGGTGATCCCTGCTGTACTCTTTCACCACAACTTTCTCTCACTCTTACTTCCTTGTCACACTCTGTGTCACGCTGAATATCCCCGAGAACTACGTTAAGGGTGCACGTGTCTGTGGAGTGCTCAGCCACTTACGTTAATTTCACGAGCAGGCTGTTCCGTTGATTCGAATCAACCGGAACCCTCATCGTCGTAACCGACGGAGTGCTTCCATCCATTCTCTATCATCTTCCCTTGCTTTTTTCCTCTTTCTTTCCCACTCTCTTTCTCTCACTCTCAGTTTCTCGGTTGCTGTCGGTTGTTATTAGACCCCCCAGGTAATCCCTCATTGAGCTAACCTATGCTCAAATACTCTCCGCGGGCACGACCATCCCGATTGATTCGGTATTTCAAGAATCGTTAGCACTCCGGGCGAAATGCTTAGCGGTATATCGTCTGCCGTTACGTTCTGAATTCAAATTCCGCCGAGGTCGACTTTGCCTTTCATCCTTTCGGGGTCGATAAATTAAGTACCAGTTACGCACTGGGGTCGTTGTAATTGACTTAATACTTATGTCTGTCCTTGTTTGTCCTCTTTGTGTTTAGCCCCTTGTGGGTAATAAAGAAATAGGTATTTCAAGAAAAGCCACCACTACATTGTATTATCCAACATGCCTCAATTCTAAAGATGTTGAGATATGTATACAGGAAATTTGACTGCCATTTCTAGCAACCACATACTGTGACTACATCCAGGCACCATCAGCTAATGTAAGATGGTGCGCTTTTTCACTTCGCTTTGGGCCTCTATTTATCTTTCTTTCTTACTTTGTTTCTCTATATTTTAGTATCTCCTTCGGGCTTTCATTTTCTGTTAGTAACCCAGGGCCAGAAAATAAGTATGAAATCTTTATATATAAAATTGAGGTTGTGTGCTGTCTGTCTCCTACGATTTAGATTCCTAACTACTCCCTCATTTTGCGGTGCAGTTTAACCAAAACCGGGTATCTTATAGTCGTGATTCATATCGAGCCCTTCTGGGTATTAGCGCGCGTCTACGATGAGTCTACGATTTAAAAAAAAATTACCATCAATTTTTCCCATTTTTAATGCATTTTGGGCATATATAAGGGAAGTAACTCTCTAAAAATTCATTATTAAATCTCAGAACGTAAAAAGCTACAGTAACCACCCCCTTGTGGTTAGCCATACTGAGATGGCTATTATACTTTACATCTCTAAAAATGCTTATATAGTTATTTCCCTTACAAACCCGAGCAACGCCGGGCAATACTGCTAGTATTTAATAAAGAAACAGGACAAAGAAGCGCTTAAACGCCAAAGATTCGACTGTAAATTAAACTCTGTGTGTGAACCTGTGTGTGTACGTGTGTGTATGTGTGTGTATGCGATAGAGAGAAAGCGTGAGAGTATGTGGATATGTGTGTGGAGTATGTGGAGAGTATGTGGAGAGTATCTGGAGAGTATGTGGAGTAAGTGGATATGGGGATATGAGGCGGCGAGCTGGCAGAAACGTTGGCACGATGGGCGAAATGCTTAGCGGTATTTCGTCTACCGCTACGTTCTGAGTTCAAATTCCGCCGGGGTGGACTTTGCCATTCATCCTTTCGGGGTCGATAAAAATAAAGTACCAGTTACGCACTGGGGTCGATATAATTGACGTAATACGTTTGTCTGTCCTTGTTTGTCCTCTCTGTGTTTATCCCTTTGTGGGTAGTAAAGAAATAGGAATTTCGTCCACCGCTACGTTCTGAGTTCAAATTCCGCCGGAGTGGACTTTGCCTTTCATCCTTACGGGGTCGATAAATCAAGTACCAGTTACGCACTGGGGTCGATGTAATCGACTTAATTCCTTTGTCTGTCTTTATTTGTCCCCTCTATGTTTAGCCCCCCCCCTGGGGGCAACAAGGAAATAAGTATATGGATATTTGTGTGCGTATGTGCGTGCGTGCGTGCGTTGTGTGTGTGTATGAATGTGTGTGCGAACCTGGGATTGTGCGTGTGCGTGCTAAAACGGAAATACTTTAGGAGCTAACCCTGCAACAAAATTTAACCCAAATCTGCAATGCAGTAAATGCTCTCACAGAAAGTACATCTGTGCTTGACATCTAAAACAAGGCTATCTGTCTGAGAAACATGGAATCGGTAGTCAACGAACATAATCCTTTTGTCCCCAGGTGTCGTGTTTCCTCTCTAGATATTTTGATATCACTGCTGCGATGATCTCTGCTCCTCGAATCTGCCTGCTCTTGTGAAAGGATCAACCAAACATTTCCCAGTCAGTTATCGCTCGTCCTCTCGTTACCTAAATTTTGACCATCGTACACAACGTAACATTTACAACAACACCTAATAACTTCCTACGCTAAAAGTCGTTCGGTTACAACTATTCAATCAAATTCTCCGGTCTCACATCATTTATAATTAATCTTTTATCGTTCACTAGTTTCAGTCATTGGACAGCGGCCAAGCTGGGACACAGCATTGAGGAATTTTTAATCGGATGAATCGACCACAGCTCTTATTTGTTTTAGAGCCCGGTACTTATTCTATTGGTACATTTTGTCGAACCGTTAAGTTATGGGGACATAAAGCACAAACACCGGTTGCTAAGGGGTTGAGGGGGACAAATGCAGACACTAAAGCACACACACACACATATATACAAACATACACACATATATACAATGGGCTTCTTAGAGTTTCCATGTATCAAATTGACTCACAAGGCTTTTGTTGGCCCGAGGCTGTACCCGGAACCATGTTGCTGGAAAGCAAACTTATAAGCAAACGGCCATGTTAAAAGCAAATGTTCCTTCTCGAGCCATGCCAGGCACATAAGGGTCGGTTACCCGGTTTCAGTGGCGAAGAAATTCCCCACCTTGACGGGACGCCGGTCCGTCGCAGGATTACCCATTTTTACCAGCTAGGTGGACTGGAGCAACGTGAAAATGAAGTGTTTTGCTCAAGAACACAACGCATCGCCCGGTCCATGAATCGAAACCACAACCTTACGATCATGAGTTCAACACCCTAATCACTAAGCCATGCGCTTCCACACAGCCATGCTAGCACCTGAAAATTTCATAAACATGGGCCCTAAATCACGACATCAATCCAGCCCTATCCCAATGATATTTTAGAGTCGTTAAAGCCATTGAGTGAAATCAAGATAAGAGTTGGTCACATTGAACTGAATATCACTATTCAATTTGGGCAACAGGTTTGCTATTTTTAGAGGAAGGGGCAAGTCGATAACAATCCACATGGATATATAGATAGACAGACAGTTAGACAGACAGTCAGGCAGACAGACAGATAGAAAGATAGATAGATAGATAGATAGATAGATAGATAGATAGATAGATAGATAGATACATAGATAGATAAATAGACAGATAGATACATACATACATACATACATACATACATACATACATACATACATACATAAATACATACATGCGTACATACATACATTCATGCATGCATAGGCATAGCTACACACGCACGCGCATATATATACATATATATTTCTTTACTACCTACAAGGGGCTAAACATAGAGTGGACAAACAAGGACAGACAAAGGGATTAAGTCGATTACATCGACCCCAGTGCGTAACTGGTACTTAATTTATCGACCCCGAAAGGATGAAAGGCAAAGTCGACCTCGGCGGAATTTGAACTCAGAACGTAACGACAGACGAAATACCGCTAAGCATTTCGCCCGGCGCGCTAACGTTGCTGCCAGCTCGCCGCCCCATATTATACATATATATTACCTAAACATGCGCACGCATTCTTTTATTCTTTCACTTTTTTCATTCATTTGACTACGGCCATGATGGAGCACCGCATTTAGTCGAACAGATCGACCCCAGGACTTATTCTTTATAAACCGAGCACTCATTCGATCGGACATTTTTTTTGCCGAGCCGCTAAGTTACTGGGACGTAAACATACCAGCATCGGTTGTCAAGCGATGTTGGGGGAACAAACACAGGCACACAAACATATAAACACACATACATACATATATACATACATGCATGCATACATACATGCATGCATACATACATACATACAGACATACATATATACATACATACATACATACATACACACACACACACACATATATATACGACGAGCTTCTTTCAGTTTCCGTCTACCAAATCCACTCACAAGGCTTTGATCGGCTCGAGGCTATAGTAGAAAACACATGCCCAAGGTGCCACGCAGTGGGACTGAACCCGGTACCATGTGGTTGGTAAGCAAGCTTCTTACCACACAACCACTCCAGATACATTTATACTGGTGTAAAGTGCGTGCGCCTCACCATCAGGCAAAAGGTCACCTAAGGGTTGTTGGTCGGAGTATCGTGTGTGTTTGTGTGTGTATCTACGCATGTATTTATATATATACATATAGAAAGATATATGTTTGTGTGTATTATACAGACTTATATAAGCGTTTATACGCACACACGCAGATACATGGATGTATGTATGAATATATGTATGTATGTATGTATGTATGTATGTATGTATGTATGTATGTATGTATGTATGTATGTATGTATGTATGCTTGTATGCATATTTGACAGTACTGGAGAGGCCGGCTGTTGTATGGCGTTAGAGCTATATAAATTTTCATTGTCTGATGACATGTTTATTGCGAAGCATCCGTACGACTTCCGTGTCATATCTCAGCTGACCAAGCTCTCAGTTCAAGCTAAGTCATTCAACGAACGACGCTGGGGGATTACAGTTGTAAAAACGGGCTTCCTTCAAACATTCAAGTAAGATGTACGAATAATAAAAAAGAAAGTAAAAAAAAAAAATTCGTCTTTCGGCCGTGGAGTCAAGATCCGTTTTCACTAAACTACCTCCCGTTTCTTTGAATTCACATGCAGATATCAGATACGGGCTTGTATAAGTACGTATGTTCTTGTTGTTGTGGTAGAGGTGTTTGGTGGTATTCTTTTCTGTTTTTTTTTAAGTATGTATATATGTCAGTATATGTACGCAATGGTGTATGTATATGTGTGTCTATGTATATATGAGTGCAATACACACAAAGACACACGCACTCACACATACATATATATACATATATATACATACATATACATACATATATACACGCACACATATAGTCGTAGGTGTGGTTATGTGGTAAAAAGTTTGCTTCCCAAACACATGGTTCCGGGTTCGCACCCATTGCGATAAATGTTTTCTACTATGTCTAAACAGAATCAAAGACTTGTGAGTGGCTGTGGTACACTGAAAGGACCCGTCGTGTCTGTCTGTCTGTCTATCTATCTATCTATCTATCTATCTATCTATCTATCTTTCTATCTATCTATCTATCTATCTATCTATCTATCTATCTATCTATCTATCTATCTATCTA
>NW_021835853.1:7500-20000 GCF_006345805.1 Octopus sinensis | reverse complement strand
TAACCGCCGCTGGACTCGTGGGTTTTAGTCGAACAAATCGACCCAAGAGTACTCATTTCTTTAAAACTCTGGTACTTATTCTAGTCTGTTTTGACGAACTGCTAGGTTACAGGGACGTAAACAAATGAACAAACATAAAGACTAAGACCCACAAACACGCACACACACACACACACACACACACACACACACACACACACACAGATATATATATATATATATATATATATATATATATAAAGCCGAAGTTGTCTGTATATAGCAGGTTTGGTAGCCTTCAACTAACACTATCTCCTCCGAGACCCTGCGGCGCAAGTTGACCAAAATTGACAGTATGGCTGGCTCTCCCTTCCGTAGAAGAAAACATTAAAATCGGACCATATTAACACCCAAAGTTATTTACATCAAAAAGTTGCTTTTTTTCTATGAAAATCCCTATTTTTTACGATTTTTTGACTGCTGCGTTGCCATTTTTCGGTGTATTTCAACCAGAAAAATGTTCGCTTAAAGAAAATAAGCTACATAATGAAGAACTTTTACTTTTCAAAAATTCCAATTCTAAGGTCGAAACAAACCCTTGCAACGCCGGGCGATATTGCTAGTAATATATATATATATATATATATTATATATATATATATAATATATAGCCACTACACATATTTTTTTCTCTCCTTGTTTTCTGTGTCCCTTTCTGTAGAAGAGCGTAGGCTCGAATCGTAAAAGACTTTTTTCTATTCCTGAGCGTTATACTAATACATCTGTTTGTTTTGTACACCACCTGTCTCGTCTTTTGTTTTTTCGTAACTCTTCCTATATATAATATATATATATATATATATAATATATATATATATATATATAATATATATATATATATATATACACAATGTTTGTTGACAAAAATGCATGGAGCATCTGGGTCAGTTTCAATCCTTGGATTGGGACATCATTGGGAACTGTGGTCCCTCTGGGAGCTGTCCAAGAACACACAGCTTTTAACTATATTACAATAAAAGAGTTAAATAAGCCTGAGGAATATGCATTTTCTCCCTATAGATTACTCTAGATTACCAATGTTCATGGCTAACTGAGCTACTTACACGAAAATACAGCTAGTTGTTCGTAGTTATTCGTTTAAACGTCAAAAGATCCAACTCACACATGCGCACGTACATGCCCACGCACAAATACACGCAGTTACAAACACGTGTGAAAATGCTGGTACATGTGTCCATGTATGAAAGTATGTGTGTGTATATGCGTCTATAAGGATGTATACAACTATACATATACCTACATACATATATATATATACATATACATATATACATATACTCTCACACACGCACACACACACATATATATATATATATATATACAACGATTATACTTATATATGTATATAATATAAATATATATATATGTATATACATACATATATATATATACACATGCATGTACGTACATGGGATATCGGTGAAAGGTCCTCACGTTATCAATTAGGTTAAAGTTATCACCAAGGTTAAATCCCAGATTCTAACAATTCTCGGCACTTGTCACGTCTTTCATTTCTTTCTTTCTTTCTTCCTTTCTTTCTTCCTTTCTTTCTTCCTTTCTTTCTTTCTTTCTTCCTTTCTTTCTTCCTTTCTTTCTTTCTTTCTTTCTTTCTTTCTTTCTTTCTTTCTTTCTTTCTTTCTTTCCTTCTTTCTATTCATTTCATTTCTACACCCGGCTTCAATAAGAACATTGTTTTCCCTACACTACTTCTGTTGAGGACAAATCTACATCAAATTTCAGCCTACCGTCTTTTTTTTGTCTTTTTTTAATAAATTGACGAATCGAATGTAAGCCCAAAGATATTCTAGATGAAAAAAAACCCAAAAAACAAACAAAAAAGAAAACGAAACAGATATAGACGAGATAGTCGCAGCTGGAATGGCTTTTAATCATGTGATTATTTGAACAGAGATGCCTAGCGGTTAAATAACAGGACCGCATTTGTAGTAAAGTTTCTATAAAACTACACCAAAATTTCGCTTAAGTCATAATCTCATTACAATCTGATGACACAAAAGAAACGTCTGATAATGTAATTACACTCTCTTTACTCTATTACTCTTTTACTTGTTTCAGTCATTTGACTGCGGCCATGCTGGAGCACCGTCTTTAGTCGAGCAAATCGACCCCGGGACTTATTCTTTGTAAGCCCAGTACTTATTCTATCGGTCTCTTTTGCCGAACCGCTAAGTGACGGGGATGTAAACACACCAGCATCGGTTGTCAAGCAATGCTAGGGAGACAAACACAGACACACAAACACATGCACACACATACATATATATACATATATACGACAGGCTTCTTTCAGTTTCCGTCTACTAAATCCACTCACAAGGCATTGGTCGGCCCGGGGCTATAGCAGAAGACACTTGCCCAAGATGCCACGCAGTGGGACTGAACCCAGAACCATGTGGTTGGTTAGCAAGCTACTTACCACACAGCCACTCCTGTGTAACACAGTTTTTGTTCTTGAGTTGCAACTGTTATTTATTATTTGTTTATCCATAGAAAGTATGAGGAACGGTTAATACTTCCTTCAGACTATGCTTTTGTTACATTTATTCAAACCCCAAAGAATCCTTCTCAACACATCGGTATGATGCTTCCAACTACTCCTGCTTATAATGTCAGCCACTAAGGAACATGCTCAAGTGGTTAAGGTCAAGTACCTGACTAGCAAGTCTCTGGTATTGAGCAGGCGGTGAGCTGGCAGAAACATTAGGACGCCGGACGAAATGCGTAGCCGTATTTCGCCTGCCGCTACGTTCTGAGTTCAAATTCCGCCGAGGTCGCCTTTGCCTTTCATCCTTTCGGGGTCAATAAATTAAGTACCAGTTACGCATGGGGGGTCGATATAATCGACTTAATCCGTTTGCCTGTCCTTGTTTGTCCCCCTCTGTGTTTAGCTCCTTGTGGGCAGTAAAGAAATAGGTATTGAGCTGAATATTTGTTATTACGATGTTTCTGCTTCAGTAACTCAGCGCTGTATCTGTCCGAAAAATAATGGAATATCGGTTGGTTTCAAAGCATTGATGTCCAGATGTCAAAAGCGAAGTTTGAAGAGAATAGTAGTCATTCTCTTTGAATTCTAGATAGCAAAAAAAAATATCACTTAGGGAAGTAGTATTAGATTCAAAAGGTATTTTGCTTGACGTGAATGTTTTGTTAGAACGCCAACAAATCCTCCTCCTCCGCATCATCATCATCATCATCATCCTCAACCACCTCCAGCTCCTCATCATCCTCATCCACCTCCACATCCTAATCATCCTCCTCCTCCTTCTCCTCCTCCCATCCTCCTCCTCCTCCCCCCTCCCACCACCTCCTCCTCCTCCACCTCCTCCACCCCCACCACCATCATTGCGTCTCTATATGAATCACAGATATATATCGTAGTAGACAAGAATCGTCTAGTGAAAGCGCCAGTGCTTTTATGTATCACGCGCATATATAAGAGGACCTCTAGAGACGAATACCCCAGTATTCGGGGTTTTAACAAGCTCTCGACGTTAAGCTGGGTATTGTGGCATTAGTGACTGAAAAAACACTAATATTCTATATATCGTGGCAGCAAGATTTGGCTGGTATACGGTTACCGAACGGCTCTCACTGAAGAACTGAAGTACACAGAAATCACAAGATTTGGCTGTTCCTGCACCTACACAAGACGATCGGCATCTGCTACGATATACGTTTGTCCTTTTATGCACCATGCGTCTATATGAGAGGGCTTCTCATGGCGAATGCCGCAGTTTTCAGCATTCTAACAAGCCATCCATTTAAAGTTAGATATAATGACTGGCATTTCATAATGTATACTTAAAAACATAATTCCTCCAACGAAAACCAAATAAACCAAAACCATGGCTTGATATGAATCAGGTTTTTTGAAAACGCTCCAAATAACATACGCAAGGAACTGAAATTTTTAATATTGTTGTTGAAAGCAAATGATAACCCTAGCGGCATTCGTTAGTGACTAGCAAAGAAAAGAGACACTGTAAATAAATTAAGGATTAATTTGGAAAAACAGAAATTAAAGCAGAATCATTAGCGAATGGTGCCCCTTATAGCATGCGTTAGTGAATAGCAAAGAAAATGGGGGAGATAATTCAAATAAATAAGTAATGATTTAAAAAAAAAAAAGATTAAAACTTAATTAAAAAAATTTAAGTTTCTTTGCAAACGGTTCATTGCGTTCGGATCTCCGTCAGTGAAGATTGACCAAGATATTTTCAGAAAGAAAAATGGCTGCCCATACATGCCAGTCTCCTTTCTCCACACCGTTGATATTTATTCAAGGGAAAAGCTTCGAACACGGGCCGTTGTAGGTTGGTAACATTTTGGATGATTTCAGTATCCGTACGACATAGCTTATCATTATCTTCATTAAACTAATTAGGCTTGATATGCCTTAAATTTGGTGAGTTAAGTTTTCTTGAGTACATCACCATCTCACGCTAAACAGGTACTTATTGTATAGACCCCGAAAGAATAAAACGCAAACTCCACCTCGGAAGATTTTGAACTTAGAATATAAATACTAACGAGATTCCACTAACGATTTTGCCAGACTGTTAACGCACCGGACAAAATACTTAGGGACATTTTATCCGACTCTACTCTCAGAATTTAAATGCTATCAGGGTTGACTTTTCCTTCCATCCTTTTGGGGTCGATATAACAAGTACCAGTTGAGTACTAGGGTCAATGTTATTAACTTATCCTTCCCTTAACATTTTGTCTTGTGCCTATAATAGAAAGAATTATTATTATTATTATTATTATTATTATTATTATTATTATTATTATTATTACTATTTTTATTACTACTACTACTACTACTACTACTACTACTACTACTACTATTAGTATTATTTGTAGTATTATTTGTAGTAGTAGTAGTAGTAGTAGTAGTAGTAGTAGTAGTAGTAGTAGTTGTAGTAGTAGTAGTAGTAGTAGCATTCAGTACTCCTATTTTTATCACGTCCTTTCACTTCACTACCGAGCGAAGCAGTGTGTGCCTTGGGTATGTGCTGGGGTCTGTTGCTCTTATTTTTACTGTATTGAAAGTGTTCTACGTAGGGTGTGTCGGTGCCTAGTAGTGCTGTTTTCAGTATGTTTTATATACTTGCTAGTCCTGGTGTTTCTCTTATGTATTTGTCTGGATTTTTTTATCATACCTAATGCGCCTACTACGATAGGAAATGTTTCTGTTTTTAGACTCCACATTCGAGTTACCTCTATTTCCAGATCTTTGTATTTTGTCCGTTCCTTTTAGAGAAACATTGTCCTCTGCTGGTTTTGATACATCGATTAGAAAGCATGTTTTTTTCTTGGTGATCTCTGACAATTAATTCCGGCCTACTGTCTTTAATTTCGTTTGTGTCTACGTTCTGAGTTCAAATTCTGCTGAAGTCGAATTTGTCTTTCATCCTTTAGGGGTTGATAAATTGAATGCGAATCAAGTACTGGTGTTGATGTGATCGACGTACCCCACCCACCAAAATTTCATGCGTTACGCCCATAGTAGAGAGTATTATTGTGTTGTTGTTGTATCTAATATTGGTACAAGGCCGGCAATTTCGCGGCGAGTAGGGAGGACGATTACATCGACCACAGTACTTCACTGATTCTTTATTTTATCGATCCCGAACGAATATTGTACTCGAAACGTAAAGTCATGGAAGTAATGTGGCGATACATTTTCCTCATTTTCCTCGACATTCTAACTATTATACAAACCAGCACCATCATCGACAACACCACGATCTCCCTCCTCCTCCCCCTCCTCCTCCTCCTCCTCCTCCACCACCACCACCACTACCACAACCACCGCCACCACCGCCACCACCACCATCATCAATCTGTTTTCCGATTTGCATTTTACTATCTTGAGAAACATAATACTTCGTATGATAATGTAGTTCTTTGCTTTAGCTTGTGTAAGAGAAAAGGATGGTCACGGTTGGAACGATCTTGATCATGGATTTACCTTACTACTCAATCAAATTTGACAGAAGTCGACGGAAAGATGGAAATGTGAGGTAATGTGGGCGAAGACATGGTACGAGGATATAGGGTAAGAATCTTGTGTGATAGACAGAGAGGGAGACAGAGAGAGAGAGAGAGAGGAGGGAGGACAAGAATAAGAGAAACAAAGAAAGCGAGAGAGACGAAGAGAGAGGAAAATGTTCAAAGAGAGAGAGAGAGAGATGAATCAAGGTATAGGTAGGTACTTGTTTGAGGAGGATGGGAGAGGTGGGGCACCTGGGGCAGGGTACGAATATGTCGAAGGGATAGTTGTAAGGAGAGAGTGCTGCAAGAGATGATGTTTATCTCAAGCTAGCTGTGGGTAGTTGTAGTGTTGGTTTTCAGTTACTTTATTGTTGTATTATATAGTATTTGTTGTTGTTGTTGTTGGTGGTGGTGTTGATGCTGGTTGTTTGGACGTTTGAAATATGTATTGTGTCAGTGGAGTGGTCGTTGTTACATCCCATGTGGGTAAGGAAAGTAACGGTCGAGATGGCTTCAATAGTATTAAATTGCGATTCTTTCACTCTCTCACTCACGCAGTCAGTCAGTCAGTCACTCACTCACTCACTCACTCACTCACTCACTCTCTCACTCTCTCATTCACTCATTCACTCTCTCACTCACTCAGTCACTCACTCAGTCATTCACTCAATCACTCACGCACTCACGTACACACGCACTCTCTCAGTCAGTCAGTCAGTAAGTCACTCACTCACTCTCACACTCTCATTCACTCACTCACTCACACACTCACTCACTCACTCACTCACTCACTCTCTCACACTCTCATTCACTCGTTCACTCACTCACTCTCTCACTCTCTCATTCACTCACGCACTCTCTCAGTCACTCAGTCACTCACTCAGTCATTTACTCAATCACTCTCTCACTCACTCAGTCACTCACTCAGTCATTCACTCAGTCACTCACCCACGCACTCTGTCACGCACTCTCTACTCACTCACTCACTCACTCACTCTCTATCTCTGTATATATAACCATTCTATTTTTGTTTTAAATCTGTTACTTGTTTTAGGTCATTTATGACTGCGGCTTTGCTGGGACACTGCTTTGAAATGTTTTGGTCGAACAAATCGACCACACTACTTAATTTTAAAGCCTAGTATTTACTATATCGGTTCCTTCTGCTGAACCGCTACGTTAAGGGGACACTATCACAACCACAACGGTTGTCAAGCGGTAGTGGGAACAAACAGACACAAAGACATGCACACATATATATACGACGGGATTCTTTTAGTTTCCGTCTACCACTCCACTCATGAGGATTTGGTCGGCCCAATCTGCCACGAAGTGAGACTGATCCAGCGATCATGTGGTTGAGAAGCAAGCTTCTTATACAAAAGCAACAAAGAGGTCCACTCATGAAAAGCTTCTTGATCCAAACGTCAAGAACAAAGTGCAACTAGAAGCGCTATACAAGTTTCAGAAAGCAGGAGGTTTAAAGACACATTCGTTTCTAGACATTTTGGTGATTCCTGTTTTACATTAGAACTAGTTTTATCCTACAACTATTTATATACCTTGGAACCCCTACATAAAGACATAACCCATAAAATATATCTCTAGCTCATTTGCTACTTTACTCTTTTGCCTATCGACTTCAAGCTTCACACTACAAAATGGTATGATTCTAATTTATTGAACCTTCTGGCCTCACTTCGAGGCTCTGTTCTTTCCTCTCCCCTCTTCCCTTCGTTTATTTTATTTACTTTAATTTTTGTATTTGTATTCCCTCTGATGAAGCCCCATGTACCACATCGAATGTGCTATAAAGATAGTGAATATATTTTCGGAATTATCATTGTAAGCACTGATTGACATCGGCAGCCGAAACGGCCGTAAGAAATGTTATGTATTACATTGTCAAGAAAGTTCTTGCAGTTTTTAACCTTTAAATTCAGATGCACATATCTCGGCTCAAACAAAGCTTTTTTAATCGAAATGAACACCATCAGAATCAACAGACTTTTGCCTACTCGAAACAAGTTTATTTATTATTGTGTGTGTGTGTGTGTGAGTGTGTGTGTACGAGGGATTAGACAAACGAAAGAAGGGCACTCAACACATTGGGATCAAAATTCTCGTGTATATATATATATATATATATATAGGAATATGCAGCCTTCGAAACATATGTCGAAAATAAAGGAATTTTGTTAATTCGTCGTTCAGCTCCATTCTTTCATATATATATATATATATATATATATATATATATACTTTATTTAAAAGCTACAGAAATATAACAAAAGCTGTTACTCTGAGTAACAGCTTTTGTTATATTTCTGCTGCTTTTAAATAAAGCATATTACTCTACCTCTGGTATTTGAGTACTCTTTTTTCCACCTTGCTTCACATTTATGTGCTTACTCCGGTAGCGTAAAAATCCTGTGTTCTGGTGAGTATGAAGTCGTTGAAGGCGTAATTGGCATCGTCTTAGTTTTTGAAGCATTTCTCACGCAAGAAGTTGTCGAGATGCTTGAAAAAGTGGTAGTCGGTAGGTGAGTATGGAGGATGAGGCAGAGTTTCGTAGCCCAATTCGTTCTACATCTGCAGGGTCAGATGTGCGATGTGTGGCCGAGCGTTCCCGTGGAGAAGAATTGGTCCTTTTCTTTTGACCAATGCTAGCTTTTGTGGTCGGAGTTTCTTATGCATTTCATTCATTTGCTGATAGTACTTCTCCGCCGTAATGGTTTCGCCTGGATCCAAAAACCTGAGATGGACGAGACCGGCTGCAGACTACCAAACAGTCACTATGGCCTTCTTATGCTGCAACTTTGGCTTCGGGAAGTGCCGTGGAGCTTCATCGGCGTCCAACCACTGAGCTGAGCATCGCGGGTTGTATAGGATCCACTTTTCATCGCAAGTCACAATCCGGTGGAGAAACGGGTCGTTCTTGTTGCGTAAAAGATGGGAAGACGACACTTCAAAATGGCGTCTTTTTTGGTTGTCGTTCAATCCGTTCGGCACCCATTTCTCAAGTATTTTTGTTTTTCCAATCTCTTTCCAGTAGTTGGAAATTGTCATATACTTTGCGTCTAATTCAGAAGCAAGCTCTCGAACAGTTGTGCGTGGATAAGGCTTCGATTAAGGCTCTTTGTTGATCGTTATTAACATCCGATGGCCGATGTTAATTATCTTCAAGACACTCGTCACCGCTACGAAATTTCTTGAACTACCATTGTGCTGTACGTTCATTAGTGGTTCCTGGGCCAAAAGCATCGTCGATATCGCGAGCTGTTTCAGCAGTTTGAAACCCTTTGGTTCTGGTGGCTGGCGTTTATTAGCCTTCACCTTTTGCAGTTCAGTCTGCTTGTAAATTTCTGCAAGAACTGTCATGTCTCCACTTGTACCGGGCGTGTCCCTGTGCTCTTGGGCATCCGGTTAAAATGGGATTCAGAGTTCAAAGAGTTGCATCGCGCTGATTGCAACATGGGTCTTTTTCTTTACCATACATTTAAAGGTTGTTTGGGATTGGCTAGGGGTCAGTGACAGCACGCATGTCAAGACATCACAGAGGCTCGTTCCCTAGTTAGTATATCTTTATTTTGTTTAACCAGAAGCAAACTTCTGACTGATCGCACATTGTCACATTTCTCTGTTAGAAACATTTTGTGTACGATTTCATGGAGTATTTGTCTGTAAGTCTAGCGATTCGATCGACTATATGGCAGCTCTATCGTAGGCGTGTCTTTTGCTTTATTAATGTGGATTTAGAGTGATGAGTGAGGCCTGCCTGCTATTTCTAGCATTTTTAAATGACCACGTAGAGGGCCACTCTTGTTAGTTCGTGTTCCCCTTAAATATGTAGTATTGCCGATAGCCGTCCATCAGCGCTGAGAGGAAACATCTCCAAGACATATGTTTCATGCTGTTTCCACAAATTAATCAGATGGCTCACATCTGCTTGCCATTTCCTAAGAGAAAGATAGCACTGCAAAAACGGAGATGGGAGAGAGAGAAAGAGAGACTGAAAGAGAGGTAGGGAGAGAGAAAAGGAGCTCAAGCTATTGACAGGCAGATAGATAGAGAGGGAGAGATAGATAGATAGATAGATAGATAGAGAGAGAGAGAGAGAGAGAGAGGGGGGTGAGAGAAAGAGATAAAGAATGAAAGTATTAAGAATGAGACTAAGCCTTATTTAGCAACAAATGATATGTACGTGAGTGTATGTGTGTGTGTCTTTGTGAGTGTTTGCATGTTTGTGCGTGTATAGATACATATACGTATCTATCTATCTATCTATCTATCTATCTATCTGTCTATCTATCTATCTATCTATCTATCTATCTATATATCTATCTATATATCTATCTATCTATCTATCTATCTATCTATCTATCTATCTATATATCTATCTATCTATCTATCTATCTATCTATCTATCTATCTATCTGTCTGTCTATCTATCTATCTATCTATCTATCTATCTATCTATCTATCTATCTATCTGTCTATCTATCTGTCTATCTATCTATCTATCTATCTATCTATCTGTCTAGAGGCGCAACAGGGCAACAAAGCCACCATTCGGTCACTGGTAGATGAACAGGGGCGCGAATTGCTCGAGCCAAGTAAAATGTGTGAGGCCTTTCAGCAGCATTTTGCCCACTGTTCGGAACGAGTGGAGGGCAAGAACGTAGGGTGGACTTCAGTGCCTACCTACATAGCCTACCACGACTCTCGACAAGAAAGGCAGGGTGCTGCGAAGGTGCCATCACGGCGGCGGAAGTGCGGGAAGCGATGGCAGAATGCTCGAGGGACAAATCACCGGGTTTGGATGGTCTACCCACGAGCTTTACAATTGTATGCCAGACTTGTTTGGAGATCTCTTGGCGGCGGTGTACTGCAACTGGCAGCAAAACGGGAGCATTCCTGGTTTTGTGAGCCGAGGAGCCGTAACACTGCTGAAGAAAGATCTAAACAAGGGAAATGTAATAGATAACTTTAGGCCCATCACTCTGCTTAATGCAGACTTGAAATTTTGGCCAAGGTGCTAGCCAAGAGGTTGGCGCTTGTCATCGAGAAACTGGTCGACAAGGCGCAAACATGCGCGCGTGCCAGGCCGGACCATCCATGACAACCTCCATCTGATGCGCTACATCATAGACAGGGTAGTTAACGAACCTGGCATGGGTGGGGCCCTGATCAACTTGGATCAATCGAAAGCCTTTGATAGGGTAGACCACGATACTTGGAGGCAGTCCTGAAAGCGGCTGGTTTCGGTCCCGTCTTCCGCGGCTGGATAGCTGCCTTGTACAGAGGCATCCGTTCGGTAATTCGCGTAAATGGACATCTATCGAGACCTTTCGACATTGCACGTTCGGTCCGTCAGGGATGCCCCCTCTCGGCGCTTCTATACGTATTGACTCTTGAGCCACTACTGCGGAAGCTGGCGACTCTAAGGGGCATCCGCGAGAATTGGGATGCGGGACGAGCGTGTCTGCATACGCGGACGACGTCACCGTCATAGTGTCTAGCCACGAGCACATCGAGCTGGTCGGCGAGACACTGAAAAACTACGAAGCGGTTGACAGGAGCGAAAATCAACCGGGAAAAGTCAGTGGGCTTGCGACTAGGCACCTGGAGAAGCAAGCCCATGCCGTCCACCAGCGCCTCCGTCGTGGGACGCTGGACCGACGGCCCGGTTGAGTTGCCTCGGGGTCTGGTTCGGTCCGGACCTCCAAGTGGAGAAGAACTGGAACGAGATAACGAGTAGGGTGGTCACTCTCGCGCCCGGCAATGGGCCGAGAGGAAACTGTCCCTAAAAGGTCGAGCGGAGGTGGCGAACACGTACATCGCGTCCGTCATCTACTACCGCCTGACCGTCGTACCTTGTCCGACCCTACCATCACCAAACTACAACGCATCCTCTTTCGCTTCTTGTGGAAAGGATGCGTCCCGATGGTCAGGCGATCCATTTGCTGTCAACACCCGTTAAAAGGAGGGCTGGGCATGCCGTGGTTGATGATGCGCAGACACGCGCTGAGACTGCGACATCTCTGGCTCTATGTAGACGACGGTGAACAGGGTGTGTCGCCGTTTGTGAGGCACGCTTTCCCGCAGCTCGTCTCCATGACCGAACTGCAGTCGTGGATCAAAAAGAGGCCGAGGAAGGGCGAATGGCACCGCGAGTGTCGCGTTGCTCTCAAGCAACTCTGCCGTCCTGGGTCGACCTTAAGTGACTTCAACACAACCAAAGCATTCTATAGGGGTTTAGTGGAGGGAGGTACGGACGACGACGAGCTCGGGGCGAACCTGGACGTCGACGAGGAGTACCTGACCCGCCTGTTCGGGACGACTTTCGGGCCAGGGCCCATGGACAACTTCCAGAGATCCCTGGCCTGGCAGTGCTACCGAGAAGCGCTACCCGTCGG
>NW_021835852.1:10000-37765 GCF_006345805.1 Octopus sinensis | reverse complement strand
ATTTATCGACCCCGAAAGGATCAAAGGCAAAGTCGACCTCGGCGAAATTTGATCACAGAATGCATTTCGCCCGGCATGCTAACGTTTCTTATTTCTTTATTGCCCACAAGGGGCTAAACATAGAAGGGACAGACAAACGGAGTAAGCCGATTACATCGACCCCAGTGCTTGACTGGTATTTAATTTATCGACCCTGAAACGATGAAAGGCAAAGTCAACCTCGTCGGAATTTGAACTCAGAACGTTACGGCATAAGCATTTCGCCTGGCGTGCTTAACGTTTCTGCCAGCTCGCCGACTTAAAGTGGCAGGAAATATTATGGACAAGGAAAGATAGTTATCTAGCTTTGTTGAAGCATAGGGGAAACCAAATATATACGAACATAAAGAAATAGCAGTGTGGGTGGTTATATGAAAGTATATACATATATATATATATATATATATATATTTGAGGATATGAATCTTCGTGTAATGTGTACAGTGTCACGTCTCCAGTGAACCAGAATTCCTGTCATGTTGTTTCGCCTGTCACTGATGCGTGACCATATCCAGGAAGAGCCCCTCTTACTTTAACTGTACACATTTACGTCCCTCTGTCGCCTCCACTGAACAATAAACTCTTGCTTGTATGCATGTGTGTGCGTGTACGTTTGCGTGCGTGCGTGTGTGTGTGTGTGTGTGTGTGTGTGTGCATGCGTGCGCGCATTCTTTAGTCTATATATATAGAAATGGAACTATCTTTTCTTCCGTTTGTTTACACAATGTATATATGAATATATACACAAACACGCAGCAAATATATATTAACGTGTACATGTTCTCCTTGTATATGCTTGTGTGTACGTGTATGTGTATGCTTGTACGTATATATGTATATATATATATATATATGTGTGTGTGTGTGTGTGTGTGTGTGTGTGTATGTATTTCTTTTATTTGTTTCAGTCATTTGACAGCGGCCATGGTGGGGCACCTCATTTAAGGTTTTTGAGTGGAAGAACTCGACCCCAGGACTTATTATTTATAAGCTTAGTACTTATTATATCGGTCTCTTTTGCTGAATCGCTATCTTACGGAGGCGTAAAGTCACCAACATCAATTGTCAAGTAATGGAAGGAACACGCACACACACACACACACACACACACACACACAAATATATATATATATATATATATAAATCCAATCACAAGACTTTGGTCGGCCCGAGGCCATAGTAGAAGGTGCCACGCAGAGGGACTGAACCTGAACCTTGTGGTTGGGAAGCAAGCTTCTTACCACACAGCCACTGTTCCCATCATCTCCTAACAGTAGATGTCAAGATCGCCGTAACTTAGCGGTTCACCAAGAGGAAGCAATAAGATAAGTACAAAGCTTTAAAAAATTGCTGGGGTCGATTCCTTCCACTAAAATTCTTCAAGATGTTGCTTCGGCATGGCCGCAGTCCAATTGACTGAAACAAATAATGGATGAAACACAACAGAAGCTATTTTCATGTCATTGTGACATGCAATATAGCCTACATAGAGTACCTTTAAATCTTTTATATTTTAACAATAATAAAATCAAATGACTTCACGTTGCTAAGAGCTTCAAATCCCTTTTGGGCATTTAAGCTCGCTACCGTCAGATTTCGTTGACATTTAAGCACAACGGAAGTTGCCCTAATTTCAACATGTGATATGAGCATTTAGGGGAAGATGGAAATGTCTATAATTATCGTTTATTATTTTTCTAATCTTAGCCATAATTGTGCAGAAGAGGAGATTAACTGCTGATGAACCCCTAAAGTCAACTTGCAATTAATTATACTGTAAAAGAGAAACGGAATAAAAATATAGCTAAACAATAAATTATTGATGGAACACAACTTGATAAAAAGAATTAGAAAAAACAAAAACAATGCACCAGTTCAGAATGAGAAAGAAAATAAAAAGATAGAAAGAGAGAGGTCAAAGTTCAAAGCAAATATAAAAAAGACAGAATTACTAAAACCATACCTATGCACAATGCACCGAAATGGCCTTGACCATTCAAATGACCATTCAATTAATGGCTAGTGACAGACTATGGTCATCTTGTTGGTATCACTTCCTGTGTGGCTTATCATGCTTAATCTTTCTTCATACACACACACACACACACACATATATGTGTGTGTGTGCGTGCGTGTGTGTATGTATGCGCGCACGCACGCATAAATATATATGCTAAATCATGATAAATCCCAGAAAGGGATGGAAACATTAAATATATATATATATATACATATATATATATTATATGTGTGTGTGTGTGTGTGTGTGTTTCTTTATTAGCCACACAGGGCTGAACACAGAGGGGACAAATTATAAAGTAGAGCTTTTCTTTTGGGGGAGAAAAAAAAACTTAATCATATCGAAGGGAAATGAAAATTAATAGAAATTTTCTCTTCCAGTGGCCTAGCGTGTAAAAATTTAGTCCAAAGACTGTATTACTCATAAAATACAGTGTACATTTAAACACATAAGGAATCCACTCATGGGATTCATCACGCTAGAAAGTACAGCTACGTTCTAAAACCACAAACTTAGGGATAAAATTCCGACAGGAACGAAATGAAAAATCTTTTACCATCTAGTTTCCTGGACCAATTGGTTTCTGATTTTAGTTTAGCAAATAAATAATATTCGCTGGGTGAAATCTTCGTCAACAGGTACACCATAGATTAAATATATAAAACACGAAGCAATCATTTATGTGCCTCTTGTTTATACATCCTAATTTTTTCAAAATCTAATGCGCAGACGCAGCCCCTCCTCGGCAATAAAAAAATGCCAACTTTTTAAATTCGAAAATTATCCAAAAACTTACAATACTCAATTATATCGAAGGGAAATGGAAATTAATATTAATGTTCATTTCCAGTGGCCTAGCGTGTAAAAATTTAGTCCAAAGACTATGTATAACTCATAAAATACAGTGTACATTCAGAATTCCTGCAGATGCAATAGCAATGGCCAGTTCAAAAATTCTAGAAGAAATAATTTATCAGAATTGAAATTATCAGCAATATGTGAATTTAGTAATAAAAGAAAAAAGTTGATGAAATATTGAATATAGCAAATTTCCTTTAGGGTGTACATATTTCTGTAACATTTCAAAAATCAATATTTCATTCATATCTTTGAAAATGTTTATTGCTTTCTGTTCCAAGTTTGTATTATGTTTGCATGTGTGATATATTTTATTCTGTATAAATTTCATTCGATTTCCTTCGGTATTATCTTAGAATAACGGAAATTTTACTGAAATTTTGGGGGTGTAGATACTTCTGTGAGATAGTGTGTGTGTGCGTGTATATATATATATATATATATATATATACACATACGCATACATATATATATAATATATATGAATATATGCTTAAATATATTTATGTATATATATATGCATATATATATATATGTATGTATATATATGTATGTATATATGTATATATGCATATATATATGTGTGTGTGCGTATGCATATATATACATATATATATGTATATATATATATATATATATATATATATATGCACATACACATATATATATATGTATATGTAATATATATAAGGGATTATATAAATAGTAAAAGAACAAGAAATTATGCAGATATATATATATACTCTTTACTCTTTTACTCTTTTACCTGCTTCAGTCATTTGACTGCGGCCATGCTGGAGCACCGCCTTTAGTCGAGCAAATCGACCCCGGGACTTATTCTTTGTAAGCTCAGTACTTATTCTATCGGTCTCTTTTTGCCGAACCGCTAAGTGACGGGGACGTAAGCACACTAGCATCGATTGTCAAGCAATGCTAGGGGGACAAACACAGACACACACATACATATATATATATACATATATACGACAGGCTTCTTTCAGTTTCCGTCTACCAAATCCACTCAGAAGGCATTAGTCGGCTGGGGGCTATAGCAGAAGACACTTGCCCAAGATGCCACGCAGTGGGACTGAACCCGGAACCATGTGGGTGGTTAGCAAGCTACTACCACAAAGCCACTCCTGATATATAATATATATATATATATATATATATATATATATATATATATATATATATATATATATTATATATATATGTGGTGTGTGTGTGTGTGTGTGTGTGTGTATAATACATATATATATATATATATATATATAATATATATATATGCATATATATATGTGTATATATGTATGTTGTACATATATATATATATATATATATATATATATATATGTATGTATATGTATATATACATATGTGCACACACAAATGTATCAAAATTCCTCCCGAAGCATAGGCTCGTGAGGTATTTTCCCGGAGTCTCCAGATTAGATATTCCACGATAGGCCACGACACCAGTCCCTCGGAGATATACCAAATTCGCTCAGCTAAATGAACTGGAACAAAGTGAGGTGACGGGTTTTTCACAAGAATACAACGGTCTAGAAAAACGAAGCCACACTCTTATGAGCATGAGCGTAAGAATGTAACCACCAAGACACACACACACACACATCTATATATACTTCAATTTTTTATTTGTTTCAATCATTGAACTGCGGCCATGTGCTGGGACACCGCCCTTGAAGGATGAAGTCGGACAAATTGACACATACACGTATTTTTTTCAATCTCGGTCTTATTCTATCGTTTACTCTGCTGAACCGCTAAGTTATAGGCACGTGTACAAACCAACGCCGATTGTCAAGCAGTCGTAGTAGAGACATACAGACAAACTCAAAGGAACGCAATCACGCACATACATGCATGCATACATACATGCATATATGCATACATACATACATACATACATACATACATACATACATACATACATACATGCATATACATATATACATGCATACATACATATACATAGATGCATACATACATACATACATGCATACATATGTATACATACGCGCATGCATACACACAGACACACACACATACGTATATACATACTCAAACACATACATATATACAACACACATCATCCATCCATCCATCCATCCATCCATCCATACACACATACATACACACATACATGCGCACACACATACATACATGTATACATGCACACATATATATATATACATATACACACATACATACATACATACATACATACATACACACACATTCATACATACACACATTCATTCATACATGCATATATACTCACACATTCATACATACACTCATACATACATATATACATATACACGCATATTCATACACATACATACATACAACACACATCCATTCATCCATCCATTAATACATCCATCCAACCATACATACATACATAAATACATACATACTTCAATACATACATACATGCATACATACATACAACATACATACATACATACATACATACATGTACGATGAGTTTCTTCACAGTGTGCATTTAGCGAATTCAGTTACAAGGTACCGTACAATTCGACTGAGTTCGAAACCCATTGGTTGCACAGCAAGTATCTTAACCACACAGCTATATGTGTATGAACGTGGGAGCGTCTGTGTGTGTGTGACAGTGTGTGCGTACGCGCATGTGTGTATGTGTGAGTGAAGGTGTGTGCTCGTGCCTGTATGTGTATTTATGTATGAGCATGCGTGTGCTTTAGACAGTAGAATTTTGGATAATGATGTGGTTGTGTGGTAAGAAGCTTGCCTCCCAACCACGTGATTCCGGGTTCACTCCCACTGCAGGTAACCTTGGGTTAGTTTCTTGTTCTATGGCATCGGGCCGACCAAAGCCATGTGAGTGGGTTTGGTCGACGAAAACTGGAAAGAAGTCCTAGTATATGTGTGTGTGTTTGTGTTTGTTGTGTGTGTGTGTGTGTGTGTGTGTGTGTGTGTGTGTGTGTGTGTGCGTGAGCTTGTATGTCTCTTTGAGTCTGCGTTTGTCCCCCACCCACCGCATGACAACTGTTATTGGTGTGTTTACATCCCCGTAAGACTTAACGGTTCGGTAAAAGTGAAGGATAGAATAAGTACAAGGCTTTAAAAAAATTTTGAAGTACTGGGGTCGATTCGTTCGACTTAACGGTTCGGTAAAAGTGAGGGATAGAATAAGTACAAGGCTTTAAAAAAATTTTTAAGTACTGGGGTTGATTCGTTCGACTAAAAACCTCTCCAGTACAGTGCTCTAACATGGCCGCAGTCGAATAACCGAAACAAGTATAAAAGATAATAGATCACACACATTATAACGGTACATATATATATCTTGGTTCCTGCACGAATCCTCCCTAGATTATTGGATCTTACTGTAGCATTTGAATCATAACAAGATTTGTGTATCAACAACGTAAACAGTCAGTAAATAAATATATATTTGTATTTTACGTGTTTAACAGAATTCAGAGCTTTATATAGCAGTTCAATACAATTAACTACCACATTATAAGATAATAGCCGGCTCGTAAGATTTCTTTTATTCTTCAAGGTTTTAATATAAACTCTGATATCGAGCGGTTTATTTCATGATGGTAATATTAATTTTATATCAAATGGAGTTATGCTTAACTCGTGTTACAAATTGATTAATGGAGTGAGTGTATTGTATCCTATGTTTGGGATGTGATGTATTAAATAATAATTGGTTTTTCTCTGTACTCTTAAATTGATAGATGTTCTGCATTATAAGCATGAGATAGAATTTCTACATATATGTATATATATATCCATTTGTCTGTGTGTGTGTGTGCAAGCGTTTATATCTTATCATCTATAACTTCCATTGCCTTGGTTTGGGCTTTTCCACTTCTTCGAACATTGCTTAAGTAAATATTCTAGTTCGGTTCAGCGGTTGTATAGCGGATTGTGATTACTTGAATTCGAATATTGAACATGTTTAAGAAAGTTAAAATACCTTGAAATAACTGTTTCTACGGTAAGACCATATTTCCAAATTAGAATTACGATTGACTAAATAAATACGTGTAATATATTTCATGGATTGAGGATGGTGAGCTGGCAGAACTGTTAGCACGCCGGGTGAAATGCTTAGCAGTATTTCGTCTGCAGCTACGTTCTGATTTCAAATTCCGCCGAGGTCGACTTTGCCTTTCATCCTTTCGAAGTCTATAAATTAAGTACCAGTTAAGCACTGGGTCGATATAATCGACTTAATCCGTTTGTCTGTCCTTGTTTGTCCTCTCTATGTTTAGCTCCTTGTGGGTAGTAAAGAAATAGGTATTTCGTCTGTCGTTACATTCTGAGTTTAAATTCCGCCGAGGTTGACTTTACTTTTCGGGGTCGATTAAATAAGTACCAGATACGTACTGGGGTCAACGTAACCGACTTAAGCCCTTTGTCTGTCCTTGTTTGTCCCTTCTTTGTTTAGCCCCCGGTGGGCAATAAAGAAATATATTTTATGGATTCTACAAATAAATTCTCGTATTAATGATATTCCCAACAGAGTTTTATTTAAATCGTCATTCTTTTATCCAATAACTGCAGTTATTCGTACGTACGTATATACATAGACAAATACAGGTATATCAAATACCATGTAATATAAATTCTTGACTTACTGGAAATTATCTCTAGACAAGGCGCAGATGTGGTAAGAACTAGCTTCCAAACCTCGTGGTTCCGGGTTCAGTCCAACTGCGTAGCACCTTGGACAAGTTTTTCCGACTGTATCTTCGGGATGACTAAAGCTTCGTGAATGGGTTTGGTAGATGGAAACTGAAAGAAGCCCATCGTGTGTGTGTTTGTGTGTATATATATATATATATATATATATATATATATATATATGCATATATACGACGGGCTTCTTTCAGTTTCCGACTACCAAATCCACTCGCAAGGCTTTGGTCGGCTCGAGGCTATAGTATAAGACACTTGCCTAAGGTGCCACGCAGTGGGACTGAACCCGGCACCATGTGGTTCGTAAGCAAGCTACTTGCCACATAGCCACTCCTACACCTATCAATATATATATAATTATGTATGCATGCGTGTATGTGTATATGCATGCATGTACAAATATATATGAGGGAAGATTATGCACGGACAACAGATAAAACACATAGGAAAAGTTACAAATACGGTAACCATATTCTTTTAAACCATCAAAAGAACCACTCATTCACTCCAAACGAATAAGGAAGTTTTCACCATGTATTAAGTACTTAATCTCTTGTTCCTACCATCAAAGACACACACACAAATACATACACAAACTCATACAGAGACAGGTCTAAAACAGATGGTCAGTTAGACTTGACTGAATTTTTCCAGAAACATTTCACAAGGCGCCAGAGAACTAAGTGAGCCAACGAAGTCGCTCAAATTTCATTCAGTTCAGCGAATCATCTATGAGATGCGAGCGTCGCAGAGCATGAGAAAAAATTCACTGGTCTGAATATATTCACATTCCTAATGTCCTTTATGGCTATTTAGAGACTTTTAAAAAAATAGATAAATAAAAGAGGCAGTTTCACTATTCTCCTCCATTGCAATTCTATTTTATTTTCTGGTCTTGTGCCTAAATACGAAATTAATTATCTCCCACTGAGTTAAGAGAGCAATAGACACTTTAACATCCGGCCACTTTCTATTAAGATACACAGATAAACGCAATGAAATAAAAACAAACAGAAAATAGTAAGTTAGTTAAAGCGTACATCCGGGCTCTAGTGGGTAATTTATTAAGTTGACAGTTTTCGCTTAACTCTTAGGAAACGGCTGGTTTCCTTTATTTGCTCGGTGACGTGGTAACGGCATGCATGTAAAATGGAAACTTCACTTCGGAAACTTCTTTTTTCTATTTTTTCGTTCCTTTTCGCCATGCCAACATTGATTATCTCACCTTCTCTCTTTCTTTCAATTTCTCTTCTTTGTTTTTTTTTTGTTTCTTATGTACGTATGTGTATACACACACACACACACACACACACACACACACAACACACACACACACGTATGTATGTATTAAGCTACCACGGAGGTAAATGCCAGATTGTTGTTTGGTGCTGTAAAACTCACCTCATGGGAAGCTTAGTCTTGCGGGACTAACTACCTAGAATACGGAAAAACGGAAAATCCACTAAGAATATATATATGTGTGTGTGCGTATGTGTGTGTGTGTGGTGTGTGTGTGTGTGTGTGCGTATGCGTGTGTATGTGTGTGTTTTAGGCGTTGAGTAGAAATATCTGGGAATGCAGTAAAATAATTTGGAGAACGGAAGAATCTGAAGTCAAGCACCCTTGACACGTGGGTGCCCTTTTAGAGGAAAGGTCTCGGAGAAAACTGTCTCCTATAAAATTTTGCTTTCGTTTTCTTTTCTAATAAGACATTTCCCAGACGTTGATCTTTGACACAATTCAAGCCATCATTCGATTTTTGGCTAGGACCTGCTATGATACTATGTCTCAAATTGGTGTTTACCATATCCAATATAAATTTGAAAACATTAATGATTAAGTTATTACATTTTGTATGTGTATTATAATTGCGAGCATTTATTGTTTGCCAAGGGAATAGCATGAGGTGTCGGGTAACAGTGTATAGATATTAGTACAACCGACATAGGAGAAACGACCCAAAGAATAGAAATGTACACTGGTGTGATTATAGAGAAAAGAAACCAATCTCATTGTTCCAACTAGTAATGTTGTTAACATGTGGTCGGTAACAATATCGGAGTAGAAAACTTTTTCAAGCTTTCGTGGGATCCGACACTCCAACAAGTTGCTGAATCCATTTACATACAAGCAGACAGGTCCACTTCCAAAAGAAAAAAAAAGACAACATACCGACTCAGTTACTACCACACCTCGTCAGATAATACAATGACTCAAATGAGGAAAACAATATATAATATTGCAATATAGAAATGATATAAATTAATGCTATGCATACACACATACATATACACATATACATGCATACATACATATGCACTTATACATACACAAAGGCTCATACATATATTTCCATATGGTAGTGGTGGATCTTTATTGTTCGACGAAGAGGTTTCAGTTTTATGATCAACTGAATTATCTGCTCCTGAACTAACGTGCAAGTGGCCGTGTATTCCAGAGACACATAACCATAATGTAGTTCTCAAGCAGAATCAGTGTGGCATAGTATGTCACAAGGCTGTATCTTTTGAAGTAGTTGTGCGCGCACATTCATACGTACATACATATATACTCACTCATAAGAAACAAACTAATTGAAAGATAGAAGGAAGGTGAGATAATCAATATTGGCATGGCGAAAAGGAACGTAAAATAGAAAAAAGAGGTTTCCGAAGTGAAGATTCCATTTTACAAGCATGCCATTACCCCGTCACGGAGCAAATAAAGGAAACCATCCGTTTCCTTGAGAGTTAAGCGAAAACTGTCAACTTAATAAACTACCCACTAGCGTCCGATGTGTATGTATGGGAACTTAACTTCAGCTCTGTGAGCACGTGTTGACAACGTTCAACGAAGCAGAAATGGGCATCTTGCATTCCCACCAGCTGTTCCATGGAGGATTTTCGCATGCTTCCAATATTCTGTTTTTAAACACAATACGCCCATAAAAGTGATTATGTTCGAACGTATAGGTGCGTAACTTCGGTTTTCGTGATGCACTTATATTCTATATGATAAACAGATGGCTGTTTTATGTATGTATGTATGTATGTATGTATGAGTGGAGGCGCGTGGCTTGGTGGTTAGGGTGTCAGCATCATGATCGCGAGATTGTGGTTTCGATTCCTGGACCGGGCGACACGTTGTGTTCCTGAGCAAAACACTTAATTTCACGTTGCTCCAGTCCACCCAGCTGGCAAAAATGAGTAACGCTGCGATGGACTGGCGTCCCGTCCAGCTGGGGAACACATACGCCATAGAAACCGGGAAACCGGGCCCATGAATCTGGCTAGGCTTTAAAAGGGCGAGAAAGAAAGAACGTTTGTATGTATGTATGTATGTATGTGTTTATGTATGTATTCATGTATGTATATGCATTGTGCTTTTCTTTCATAAGCAGTATGAAACATGAACACATACATACATACATAATTACACACACACGCGCACACACACATATTGGGTTCATATATATATATGAAAATGTTCATTTATTGGCTACACACTTTCTATGGCTCTTCTTCAATAACCATTTCCTAGATTAACATGTGTTATAATGCAATGACAAATAAGTCATATAAAGATGACAGGTAAAAACATGTGTTGGTGACAAATATGACATACAGCAGTAACAGGTACATACAAAAAAAAAAACCTTCATAATAAATGATTTAGATCCTCACCAGAATTTAACAGAAGAAACAAACATAAAACTAATCAAAATATATGAAATGAATGATTAAAACATGCACAATGACAATGGAGTTGTGAAAGATTTTGATATAAATTGGCCCGTCATTCAGTCTATTAGAAAAACATGGTTAGAAGTCACGTGACATACTCGTCGTTATCTACTCCAATCGTATATTTCATCATCTTTTTTTTTTTCAGTCATTGGACTGTAGCCCTGCTAGGGCACCGGTTTGAATGTTTTAGTTGAACAAATCGACCCCAGTAGACATTATTATTATTATCATCATCATCATCATCATCATTATTATTATTATTATTATTATTATTATTGTTGTTGTTGTTGTTGTTGTTGTTGTTGTCGTTGTTGTTGTTGTTGTTGTTGTTGTTGTTATTATTATTATTCAAATTCCGCCAAGGTCGACTTTGCCGTTCATCCTTCGGGGTCGAAATAAGTACAAGTTAAAGCACTAGGATCGATGTAATTGATATCGTCTCCCCAAATTTCAGGCCTTGTGATTATAGTAGAAAAGATAATTATTATCATCATCATCATCATCATCATCATCATCATCATCATCATCATCACCACCATCCTCATCATCATCACCACCATCATCATCATCATCATCATCACCATCATCATCATCATCATCATCATCATCATCATCATCATCATCACCACCATCATCATCATCATCATCATCACCATCATCATCATCATCATCACCACCATCATCATCATCATCATCATCATCATCATCATCGAAAAGGATTGACATAGCGCTTCACAAAGGTAAACAATCAAGACGAAGAGCGCGATTCGATTGTGATAGATATTTTATTGAGTGCATGATATTTCAACAGTACGTCTGTCTTTGTCAAGTTCAAAATAAGAAGTGATAAAAATTCAAATTATAGAAATTATAGAAATTTAAATCAAAAAGTATGAACGAGAACAACCAGCGTTCACACGTTGATGGAATGACATCATCAGTCTTTAAGTTTTAATTTTATAAAAGTCGAAAAGAAAAAAGACAGAAAAAAGAAGACAGAAAAAAAACAGAAAAAAAAAGGAAAGAAAAAAGAGAAAAAGAAGAATATTTAATGAAACAGTTTTGTATAAATTTGATGATATTCGCCTGTCATTTTATTCATTCCTCCAGGGTGTGATGTTAATAGCCCGCAAACATAGTTCACATGCTTTCTGAGAATATTCACTTTCAAGTCTTTTTCAAAATTGCAGCCGCTTGAAACGAAATGTTCAGCAACTTCTGTCGAACTACTGTTATTGTGCCTGACCTCGAATCTTTGCCCATTAAACTTTTTGTTTAATTGTTCTGTTGTACAACCAACATTATTCAAGTTGCGTTTCGTGGATTCTGCCGCGTACACCAAATGGGAATCTCTACATGTCCCACATTCTATATAAATCATAACATTTCTGTTATGATACCTGGTGGTGGAATTCACTTGACTATTGTTGTTGCACAATGAACAGAGCTTACCTCTCTTGCGACTGTTTTTCAATGTACAGCGTGCAGAAACTCCAATGTTCGTTTTCTTTGAGTCAGATGTAGAGGTCAATAATTATCTCCTATTCTTATTACGTCTAAAGGCCACAATAAGCGGCTGAGGAAATATCTGTTTGAAAAGAGGATATTTTTTCGCCACATGCTGGTAACTTTCATGCAACATTTTTGAAATGCCAGCGAAATTTCGGTGCCAGTTAATCACTAAAGGAATTCTGTCATCTATTGTGTTTGTTAAAATTATGTGTGAAGGTTTGACTATCTTTGCTAATTTTAGCTATTTCCTTTGCTGTTTCCTTTAATCGGGATTCACTGTAACCGCGATTGACATAATGACGTACAAAAGCATTTGCATGTTATTAGTAATCCCCTATGTCAGTACAAATCCGTTTTATCCTCAAAAATTGGGATTTCGGATTTGACCGAATAATATGATGTGGATGATTGGAGCGGCGGTGGAGATAAATGTGGGATGACGTGGACTTGCAAAATAACTCTGTCACTATTCTTCCTCCAGAAAACTTGACTTTTGTGTCCAAAAATTCAACGCTAGATTTTGAAACGCTAGACGTCAATGTTATGCTGGAGTTAAAGCCATAGTTTTTAGCATAACAGTCACAGAAATGCAAGAAGTCCATTAAACTATCCTGTGATCCTTCCCAGAGAAAAAATACGTCATCAATGAACCGTAACCAGAGTATTGGTTCATGACCATGAAGAGACTTGAATGTCTTCAGTAACTGTGTCCCGAATTTGATCATGAAGACATTAGCGCAATTAACTGCCATGAGGCGCAACTCTTCGTCTGGTGGTAAAATCTTTGTCTAAACTTCATTGCGTTACTTTCTAACACAAACCTCAATAATCTACAGAGAAAATTTGATGGAATACTTTTGTTTGACCGCTTTTCGAAGGCATCCATGCATGCTTCTACCCCTTCATTGTGGTCAATATTGAAATATAAGGAATAAACATCCGCGGTTACCAAAAACAGTTCTCGACACAGTCTCAGTTCTTAAAAACGTTCAAAAGTATCCCGAATATAGGAACTTGATCTTTTCTAAAATTTTCGTTGCGTCTTACAACCTTTTCAATAGTTGTTGGCACTAAAAGAGAATGACTCTCCCCAGACATAACAGAATATGCTTCAACACACTAATTCACATAGAGAATCTTGCAAACTAAATCCAAAAACGAATTATATATATCTTTTACTTGATTCAGTCATTTGACTGTGGCCATGCTGGTGCACCGCCTTTAGTCGAGCAAATCGACCCCAGGACTTATTCTTTGTAAGCCTAGTACTTATTCTATCGGTAAATATATATATATATATATATATATATATATATATATATATATATATATAATATATATATATATATATATGCGTGTGTCTCTGAGTGCTATGTGAGTGAATATATATTTAAAATCGTACTTATACATAAATAAGTATTGACGAATAAATAAATATATATACAAAAATGCATAGATACATAGATACTTACATACTTATGTACATACATACATACATACATAATCTCACTGGCGCCTAATTTGCTACTGCTGTCATTGTTTCGTTCATCTGTTTCACTGTCATCCCAATTGTCTCTGTTATCATTGACGTTGCTAAAATGACAAACACATGTATGTACATTTAGATTCTATTGTTTCGTTATTTCTTCACGCTATTGTTGTTGATATCCGTGTAAGTGATGTTGCTGTCTGTGTTAAATAATTGCTTTTCTATGAGTAATTATTCTCATTAATTGAATAAATCGCATTTTTCTTTTTCTGCTCTTCGGAAGGGGAAGGAAGAAGATTATTACCACAACAATTATGGCAAAAGAAATATATATATATATATATATACATATATGTATGTATATATATATATATATATATATATATATATATATATATATTATATATATATATATAATATATATATATATATATATATATATATATATATATATGTCCCTCATCCAATTAACAACCAAAGAAATGCTTGTTGAAGTGTATTGCCAATTCAACGATAGAAATATAACAAGAAACAAAATTATTTCCTTTAAATCTTTTAATCCGTCGCTTGCCCTTTAGTTTTTAACGAAGTCCACTCAGATGAAAGCATTGAAACCCTATCTTTGGTTTATTGGATGATTAGTTTCCTTGAAGAGGGTCATAAATATTATCCTTTCTCCTCTGACTTAAACCAGCGATTTGCAAACTAAAAGAAAAAAAAAAAAGAAACAGGCCACAGCCACCCAATCTCGTTAAGGCGGCGATCTGGCAAAATCGGTACTGCGCCGAGTAAAATGCTTAGCAGCATTTCTTTCGTCTTTAAATTCTGGTTTTAAGTGCCGCCGAGGTCGACTTTGTTTGTCATCTTTTCGGGATCGGTAAAATAAGTACCAGTTGAGCGTTGGGACCGATGAAATTGACTACTCCCATTCCCCAAATTTCAGGCTTGGTACCTATATTAAAAAGAATTATTAAAATTCCCCATTTATTAATGCTAACACAAAATAAAGCTCGTTTCCTTACAATTGTACTTTCTTCACCATGGTTTACCAACCACATGGCTCCGGGTTCAGTCCCACTGCGTGGCACCTTGAGCAAGTGTCTTCTACTATAGCCTTGGGCCGATCAAAGCATTGTGAGTGGATTTGGTAGACGGAAACTGGAAGAAGCCCATCGTACTTATGTATATATATATATGTGTGTGTGTGTGTGTGTGTATGTTTGTGTGTCCGTGTTTGTCTCCCCAACATCGCTTGACAACCGATACTGGTGTGTTCACGCCTCCGTAACTTAGCGGTTCGGCGATAGAATAATTATTAGGCTTACAAAGAATAGTCATGGGGTCATTTGCTCGACTAAAGGCGGTGCTCCAGCATGGCCGCAGTCAAATGACCGAAACAAGTAAAAGAATAAAAGAGTAAAAGAGTAAATGAATATCTAAAACTAACTTCCTATTTCGGTTATGTGCTTGGTTTGCAAGATTGTTGATGTGAACTCGTATCTTGAAACATATTTTGTTGTATCGTGAAAGAGTCATTACGCCAATAGTAGGCACACATACTGGCTCAATTTCATGCCTTGATTATTCGTCAGTTAGCTATTTTACAAATTTATCAATTGTTTAATTTATCATTAAATAGTTAATCAATCAATCAGTTATGCTTATCAATTACCTTTCGTCGCCATTCGCAATATCTTCAATGATTGATTGATTAACCAAATGCTTGCTCAAAAAACCGATTTAATAGTTGATTAAAATGTTTAGTTGACGAATAATAAAGAAGCGAAATCGAACCAGTGTGTATGCTTACTATTGCCATAATGAACCTCTCGAGGTACAGCAGTATTATAATTTTATTGTTATGTGTTTATGTGTTTTATAATTTTATTGTTATTTTATTGTTATGTATAATTTTTATTCTTACAGTACACAAACTTTCTTGTCGGCAAACTTAAAAAATTACTTCTGGTACGTGTTGCAGACGGGCTTTTTTGTTCACTGGATATTGTCTTAAGCTTCCCTTACGGTACATACAATAGAACACAACTCTGGGATTGTTTTGTGAACGTACATGTCATGAAGACTTGTATGTCCCTGGTAGCCCCCCACCCTACTATGTATCATCGAATGTTACATCGATACTGACCACCAGCCTGTACCGCGCTACGAAAACAACCACTAACCAGAGGTTGACTACTTAACTGATGTACTTGATGGAGACTTTCGTGTTTCTCCGGCTTAAATATAGTGGGATCAAATTTTGGGAAGGTGTGCCTTGTTTTTCTGGGCTTGTACTTTCTCCAAAGATTCAGTTTTCGATGAAAAAACTTATATAGTGCAACACGCTTTCCCTCTTATAATGTAAGGGTTTTCACTAGCAGTTAATCACCTAGTTGCACCACAAAATCGGAACCTATTACCATCAATCAATTGTTCCTATTTTCGACTTCTTTTCGCTCATTTATTAGTTCTGTCAATTTTCGTTTGTTTTGCGAAGAAGCGTGAACTTCGTGTCGCGGTGAGAGGAGAAGAGCTCCTCCTCATACATTTTGCTTCTCTTATTTTGTGCTGTATCTTCAGTTATTTTTTCTTTCTTCTTTCTTTCTGCTGAAAGGAATAGAGAAGGGAAATTATGCAACTTCAGATGCAGTGAAAAGCATAAAATTTTTGAGTGATATATGGAGTAAGCAGATAGTTCGCAACAAGAAAGCAGAGTGGATAAAGCAAATAGAAAGAGACAAGAAAGGTAGAGAGACAAAACAAAACTAGGATTATCTGAGCCCTACTCATGAAACAGATCAGGGAACTAACTGAAAGGTACTTGGCTCAGGTGGGGTACGAGGTTTTTTGATTAAGAGTATAATGATTGAACGAGACATGCAAGCAGGGACTTTGGACGATTACTTAAAACAAGGACTTAAGAAATAGATGTTACTAACTGTCACCCAATCACTTGTCTCCCAATACTCTCAAATGTATCCAGAATAATTCTTTCGAGAGAGAGATTTATGACTACCTGGAAGAAAATGGCTTTCTACCTACAGAACAACAAGGCCGCGGAAAGCAATTTAGAAGTAACAAAGGCCAACTTCTGCCAGATATGCAGAAGATACAAAATGAGATAATTTGGACAGACTATGGCGCGAATCGACTAAAAGAAGGCTTTTGGCATGGTTCCCACTCGTAGATCGTCAAATAAATATCTAGACTGCTTTAAAATTAATCAAAACACAAAGAATGTGATTGAAAGTGGTGTTAAATTCTGGAATAATGAGTTAACTTCTAGAATATCCTGGGAAATAGTTGAAATAAAACATGGTGTCAGGTGGTAACAGATGATAGAAGCAACAAAGGTTTTCGCCGTTTCTTCCCTCTCTTTCAGAGATAGCTTTCTCTGTGTTCAATTTTGGGTGCGACTATTTATTGTTTCGCACCAAATCAGTCTTCGAGCAATTTAACCGAGCCGTACGTACAGCGTACTACGACGCTTGTTGAATGGCATGGATCTGCCTCTCTAAGTGCCGAGCTGCTAGCCAACCGTCTTTTCCTGGTTGACTCTTATTCCTTTAGCTCGGTGTTGATCAACTCAGATGATCAGTCTGCTTTTCCTGTAACATATAATGATAAATTCTACAAATATGTCTTGGAAGTGGGTGAATTGGCAAAACTTGCCTATTTCAATGACATTGGCGTTGGCGCTGTTTCTTGCCGAGTGGATAACTCTGCAACACAGCACAGATTGTACATAATGACTTTAGATTGCTTATTTCTATACGGACGGCTGGGAATGGGCACAGTGATGTTGAATCATGTTTTAAAAATCTGTGAAGAAGATGGAAACTTTGATAATGTTTTCTTACATGTCCAACTGAACAATGTTGGAGCAATAAAGTTTTATGAAAAATTTGGATTAGAAATAGTTGAAGAAAAGAAGAATTACTACAAAAGGATTGAACCAGCAGATGCATACGTTCTACAAAAAACTTTTACAAAAACCAAACAGCAACAATCTTTACGCCGCGTTGAAAAATAATTTTTCAGAATTTGAAAGAAAAACTAAAATGTCTTTGTGTCTAACTCTGTGGCATTAAAGTCATCTGCATTTGTTGAGACAGATCTTCAGCATCTTAGTCCGTGTGATATGATCTTCCATGTTTTTGTAGTTGGTTCTTGTGTCAGCATGTACGGACGGTACGAAAGGGGACAGACCCTAACGGACCGAACGCATGAAAATGATGATGATGAATAATGATGGTGGTGGTGGTGGTGGTGAGAATGATGAAGACGATGACGACGACGACAATGTCGATGATGGTGATGTTTAATAAATAAATAAATATTTAAAGGAAAAGAAAACAAAGTAAAACTAAAAACGTAAAAGGTTGTAAATTAAAGGAATTAAAAAAAAAAAGAAAATTGGCAAAAAAAAATTATAAAATAAATAACGAAGCAATAAAAAACAAAAAAGAAACGAAGGAAAGATAAAAAAAAAAGAGCAAAGCAGAACACTAACAATGAATAATCTGTAAGTACCGGAAGGGATTTAGACATGAACGGAAGGGGAAGTGAAGACTGAGCAAGTTGGTTGTAAGGTTGCTGAATGACGGTGGGAGAGAGAGAGAGACCGATGTGTGTGTGTATGTGTGTGTGTGTTGTTTGTGTGTTTGCGACTAAGAGAGGTAAAGGGTGAAAATGGCAAGAAGAGAGAGAGAGAGAGAGAGAGAGAAAGAAATAGGAGGGCTAGGAAGGATAAAAGTGAGAGAGATGGAAGAGGGTTAATGGAAATGTGCGTGCGTGCATGTGTATGAAAAGTGGTAAAAAGACTAAAAAAAAATTTATAAAAACAAAAAAAATTATACATACAAACATGCATGCATGCATCCATCCATCCATCCATCCATCCATACATACATACATACATACATACATACATACATACATACATACATACATACATACATACATACATACATACATACATACATATATACATACATACATACATACATACATACATACATACATATATACATACATACATACATATATACATACATACATACATACATACATACATACATACATACATATATACATACATACATACATACATACATACATACATACATACATATATACATACATACATACATACATACTTAGAATAACTTAGAAAGGTTTTTGGCCAGTATTGGCCCAGGCCATGTCTAACTTAATAGCACCACCTGGCGAAGTCTTTCAGTTCAGGATTTGGGCACCAAGGCCCATTCGAGCAGAGAGTTATTGTTTGCGGAGACATATCCGGGTGTGGGTGGTTTGTCCGGTACTGTTTGAAGGAATTTGTCCAAAGACTTCTTGAATTTTGTGTGGTCAGTTTCTTTTTTGACGTGTCCTGGTGTAATGTTGAAGAGAGCGGGTCCAATTGAGGTGAAATAGTTGTGCCGTATTGTCGTTATGTGATGCGATTTAGATTTTTGTTGTGGACGGATGGCACGTGGTCCAAGCCTTGGATGCATTTTGAAGGTGATGCCAACATCATTCGGACAGTGCTGATGGAATATTTTCCACATCATACAGATAATGTAGCGTTCACGGCGTCGTTGGAGTGAATACAATTTCAGCTTCTCTAGTCTACCCCAGTAGTCAAGGTCTGACATGCCATCTATCTTTTTTGTGATTGACCTTTGGGGAGCTTCAATTCTCATAATATTTTGTTTTGTGTAGGGAGACCACAGTGGACAGCAGTATTCAAGGTGGGGTCGGGCAAAAGTGGAGAAGAGAAGGATAATAGCGTGGGAATCTCTCGACTGGAAGGTTCTGAGAATCCAGGAACACATTCTGCGGGCCATGTCAACTTTGCTGCTTATATGTGTAGCCCAGCTTATGTTGTTGTCCACTGTTACTCCCAGGTCTCTGATGTTGTTGGATGCCATGAGAATTTCTCCAGAAGGAAGAGAGTATGGGAGTTTCAGAGCGTCCTCCCTTCCAAAGTGGATCAGTTCGAATTTGTCTTCATTTAGCAACATGTTATTCTTTTCCGCCCATTGGACAACAGCCAGTAGGTCTGACTGAAGGTTTATTCGGTCATCCACGCCATTGATGACCTTCTGGAGCTTGGAATCATCAGCGAAGGTTCTGATGTTGCTGTGTTTGATGGTGTCAGTAATATCATTTATGTAGATGATGAAGAGAAGTGGGCCCAACACAGTGCCTTGTGGGACACCACTGCTGACTTTGGCTGGGCTGGATTTGACTCCTTCGACTACAACATGTTGGGTTCTGTTAGAGAGGAAGCACTTGATCCATTGCAGCAGCTTTCCAGTGACACCAATATTGGACAGCTTTCTCAGAAGGATCTTATGATCAACCCTGTCAAAGGCCTTGCTGAAATCAAGGTAGATGACATCAGTGTTGGAACCCTCTCCCAAGGCTCTCAAAATGTCATCAAAATGATGCAGTAGCTGCGTCAGGCAATCTCTCCCATTACGGAATCCATGCTGGTTGGGGTTCAGCATATTATGACTCTCAAGGAAGTGAGTCATACGCGATCTCAGCACCCTCTCAAATACCTTGATGATATGAGAGGTGAGTGAGATTGGACGGTAATTCACGGCAAGAGATTTGTTTCCTTTTTTGAAAACTGGGACAACATACATACATTCATACAAAACATACTCATGAATAAGGACAAGAATAACTATTTGAGGAAATGAACGTATAAATGTATGCTCGTGCCTGAGTGTGTGCGTGTGCTTGTGTGTGTGTGTGTGTGTGTGTGTGTGTGTGTGTGTGTGTGTATGTGTGTATGTATGTATGTATGTATGTTTGTATGAAGTGAAGGCACATGGCTCAGTGGTTAGAACGTCGGGCTTACAGTCATGTGGTTGTGAGTTCGATTCTGAACCGGTCTGAGTGTTGTTTTCTTGAGCAAGACACTATTTCATTTTTGCTTTAGTTCACTGAGCTGTAGAAACGAATTGCAACGTCACTGGTGCCAAGCTGCATCGGCTTTTGCCTTTCCCTTGGATAACATCGGTGGCGTTGAGAGGGGAGGCTGGCATGCATGGGCGACTGCTGGTTTTCCATAAAAAAAAAAAACCTTGCTCGGACTTGTGCCCCGGAAGGGAACTTTCTAGGTGCAATCCCATAGTCATCCGTGAGCGAAGCAGGTCTTTATCCCTTCCGCTGTAGGTATGTATGTATTTTATTAACAATCGGTCGAAGTTACAGAGTGACTCACGGGCTGAGTTTCATGCCAACACACACACACACACACACACACGCACATGCACGCACACGTACACACACACATACACACACACACATGGTGGGGTGGGGCAGATCAAATATAGATACGAAAACACACGTACACTTACACACACGTGCGCGCACGTGTCTGTGCATACGACAAGCTTCCGCACAGTTTCCGTCTGCTGTATTACCATGCAAGGTATGCGTCATCCAGAGGCATTAGTAGAAGACATTTGCCCAAGTTGTCACGCAGTGAATACCAAACCTCGTGGCTGGAAAACGTGCTTTTTAACCATCCAGCCATATTTGCCCCTGCATACACGCACACATACACACACGCATGCACTCACACACACACACGCACACACACATGCAGACAGACACGCATATACACACACACGCACCTACGCACACGTACATACACCACACACACACTCTACATTTTTCCCCTCACTTTCATTTCTCTTTCAGTGAGTTTGTGCGTTTTTTGTGCGCATGTATGAACAAGTACTAGGCTTACAAAGGAATAAGTCCTGGGGTCGATTTGCTCGACTAAAGGCGGAACTCCAGCGTGGCCGCAGTCAAATGACTGAAACAAGTAAAAGAATAAAAGAAAACGAAAAAATATATATACATAAACACACACACACACACACGCAGAGAGAGAGAGAGAGAGAGAGAGAGAATATACAGACCGAAAGTCAACAGACAGACAGACAGACCGATAGACAGACAGACAGACAGACAGACGGACGGATGGACGGACAGATAGATAGATAGATAGATAGATAGATAGATAGATAGATAGATAGATAGATAGATAGATAGATATGCAAACACTTTCATATAAAGCATAACAGCAAAAAAAAGAACGAAAGAAAGGAAGAAAGAAAGAAAGGAAGAAGAAAGGAAGAAAGAAAGAAAAGAAGAAAGAAAGAAAGAAAGAAAGAAAGAAAGAAAGAAAGAAAGAAAGAAAGAAAGAAAGAGAGGGAGAGTGAGAAAGGGGGAAGAGGGAACTGGATGAAATGGAAAAGGATTAGGGTGACTGCCAAAAAAAGGTGGAAGTGGGGAATGAAAAGGCAGAAACAAAATGGGTAAGCAGGGAGGATATTGAAGTAAGCACCACTTTATGGTTCGTGATTTCAAATCTGCTGTAGAAATCTAGATATGTCTCTTGGGGGAATTCTTTAATTCTAACAGGCCTAAATGTATTAGGAATGGATACCAGATTTTTCTGTGAAAGGGTCATTAAGAATAGTAATCCACTTTTATTTGTTTTATTATTTTTCTTTGCTGCAAATAGTGAACTATAGCGTCGTTAGTTACAAGTTTCTAACGGGACTACCACTGGTTCATTGCGTTAATAACTATGAGATTGATAAAGAGGTGTTTGCGTGACTCGTGATGGAACAAATGCGAGCTGGCAGAAACGTTAGCACGCCGGGCGAAATGCGTAGCCGTATTTCGTCTGTCGTTACTTTCTGAGTTCAAATTCCGCCGAGGTCGACTTCGCCTTTCATCCTTTCGGGGTCGATACATTAAGTACCAGTTACGCACTGGGGTCGATATAATCGACTTAATCCGTCTTTCTGTCCTTGTTTGTCTTCTCTGTGTTTAGCCCCTTATGGGTAGTAAAGAAATTAACACCATGACAGTTTTCGTTTCAAAAAATTCTGTTGGCAGTTTTTCTCGCTGATTTTTTTTTTTGCCGCATCATGTTCATGCTGGAACACATTCTTGAAGGGAATTTAGTCGAACAAATTAACTCCAAAACTTTTCTCTTTTAAGCGCGATACATATTGTACCGGTTTCTTTTGCTGAGCTGCTAGTTACGCGGACGTCAGCACAATAACACCAGTTGCCAAGCGGTGGCGAGGGAACGACAAACACAGACACAAAGGTGCACACACTCACACAAACCATAGGCAAGTGTCTTCTACTATAGCCTCGGGCCGACCAAAACCTTGTAAGTGGATTTGGTAGATGGAAACTGAAACAAACCTGTCATATATATTATTTAAAATCTGTTCTGTCTGTCTGTGCGTGTCTTCTAGGATCTCGGGCATCCTCCATCCGATTGCGCTCAAATTTGATATGTAGATACCGACGGTATCAGGACGTGTATAAGTCTTGAAAAAATTACAAAAATCGATTCAAGGTGAGAATGCGATCGATAAAGCCGTGGGATAGTGCATTTGTACGCGCAAGTACATAAGCTGTTGCGATCGATACTACGCGTACGTGAGAAAAATGCACGTGCAGTTAGCGCAAAAAAAGCCGGCTGGCTTGAAATAATGCCACAAAATGCACAATATTTAAGAGACCAAAAAAGTAAGATGCAAAAAATATATTTTCTTCAAACTTGGCATCAAGGAAAGAAAGACTATTTGGTTTCTCAAGAAGCTTTTTTTTTTTGCCTTCGTTTAACAAAACCAAAAATTTTATTGAAATAAAGGCATGCTTAAATATATTTTAAAGAAAAGAAAACACTGATTGCTTTTTATTCAAGGAAGAAAATACTATTTTCTTGCTAATAAATGATTTACCCTTTTTGTGTTCTCCCAGTCAACAGCCTTATCATTACTGGTACTTTAAACTCTTCGGTTGCATATTTGTGTGAATAAAATTGTTTTTCTTTGGAATAGAAAAAAGTCTATCTTTATTTCTTCTTTTGCTGGTGTCTCAAATTTAGGTTAAATCAGTGTTTCTCAAATACGATGCCTATGGGACGGTCGGACAAGTTGTTTTGAGAAAATTTGGTTTAAATGTTTGACAACTCAGCACCGTCCATTGGACGAGGGGCGTTTTGCTCGTATGTATATATCCTCGTATATGTCGTATATGTATGTATATACGAGGGTGAATCAAAAAGCAATGCCATTTTGTTTAGGACAGGTATAATTACCAACGCAGGAACATGTATCATACATCAAAATGAAGCTAGTCCTCTGTGGATATCATCCCTACTTCTCAACATAGTCATCATTTCTCTCAATAGCAATGTTCCACCTTCGAAGGAAAGCATGTATCCCTGCCCCGTAAAATTCTGTTGACTGTTCTTTGAGACACTTCTTCACTACAGTTTTCACTTCCTCGTCACTGGAATAGTGTTTGCCTCTCAAACCCTCTTTTGTGACACTGAAGAGATGATAGTCTGAAGGCGCTAAATCTCTGATGAGTGTGGAGGTTAGTGAAGAAGTGGCTCAAAGAACAGTCAAGAGCATTTTACGGGACAGGGATACATGCTCTCATTCGAAGGTGGAACATTGCTATTGAGAGAAACGGCGTCTACGTTGAGAAGTAGGGACGACCAGCTTAATTTTGATGTATGATACATGTTCATGTGTTGGTAATTATACCTGTCCTAAACAAAATGGCGTTACTTTTTGACTCACCCTCGTATATATATATATATATATATATATATATATATATATATCTTTGGTTTTTCTGGGAACTCCCTTTAAAGTAGAGGGAATAGCTAAGATTTTTTGACTGCTATTTCTAAACTTCGGTGTGTGGCGAAGCAAATCGTTGCTGAACCCTAATTATATATATATATATAAAGATATGTGTGTGTATGTGTGTGTTTTTGTATGTGTTTGTCTTTGCTTCTGTGTTTGTTCCCCACACCCACATCACCGCTTAACAACCACTGTTGGTGTTTTTAGGTCTCCGTAACTTAGAAGTTTGGCAAAGAACACCGAGATGATAAGTTCGAAGTTTAAGAAATAATTCCTGGAGTCGATTTGTTCGACTAAAGTTCTCCACGGCGGTGCTCTAACATGGTCGCAGTCAATTGACTGAAACAAGTAAAAGAATAAAAAAATTATATGAGTGTGTATGTGTGTGTGTATACTGGAGGTTTCTCACTGTTTCTTTCTACTAAATTCACTCATGAGATATTGGTCGTTCCAGAGCTATAGTAGAAGATATTTGCCCAAAATGCACTTAAATCCGAGCTTCTTAACCAGACAACCATGTCTTTGTACTCTTTGTATATCTAAATGTGTGTGTGTGTGTGTATGTGTGTGTGTAAAAACCCATCAGAATGGAGGATCCAGTTTTATCATGTTGAATAGAACCCTTTGTGATATTGGTTCCAGGTTTTTGTGCTTTTGACTTCAGATCCTTCCTCTTGTCACAGAAACTAAACGGGTCTCATGAGACGTGGTTAAAAAACTGGTACGAAATTGGAAAATCTTTGAAGTGCTTTTTTTTTAAGTACCCTAGCACTTCAAATGATCACAACACTCAATGACAGCATACAAGCCAGAGCCAAAAGAGGAGGCAAGGAGACTATCAAGCACTTTGCACTAAACGAACTTGCTATCAATATCTATATATACGCATGTGTGTATGCGTGTGTATATGTATATATATATATAATATATATATATATATATATATATATATTTGTGTGTATACTCTATCTATCTATCTATCTATCTATTTATCTCTCTCTCTCTCTCTCTCCATATATATATATATTAGATAGGTTTAATAGTACAAACTGGGTGAATAATATATTATGATTAATCGGCAAAGTTACAATGTGATTCCAGGGCTCAAAGTTTCGTACATAGCACCACAAAACTCTTTACACACACGCACCACACACACGCACACACACACGCACACACACGCACACACACATACACATACGCACACACACATGTATACATACGCTAAAATAGTTTAGAATTATAAAGATGTGTGCATATATATATGTGTGTGTGTGTGTGTGTGTGTATCCACACATGCACACACACACATACACATATATAGATGACTATAAGAAGTTGGTAAAGATTCACGAAAGGAAAACAGTAGTTGTAAGAATTTACTATTGAAATGGTGGAACTATAAGGCCATGAATATAAGAATTAACGATTAATTAATTAATAGATAATGAGGAAAGAATTTATAAAGTAAATCAAAACGCAACTGAATAAGAAGATTGGAATAAACCAAATGAACAAAGAGAACAAACATAATCGCTCGCTAATAATTAATTTTCTAGTACAAAATTACACCATATTCTTGTTGTTGTTGTTGTTGATGTTATTATTATTATTATTATTATTATTATTATTATTATTATTATTATTATTATGATACACAAGATACGCTAAAATAGTTTAAAATTATAAACATAGGCGCAGGCTTGGCTGTGTGGTAAGGAGCTTACTTACCGACCACATGGTCCCGGGTTCAGTCCCACTGCGTGGAACCTTGGGCCGAACAAATTTGTTACTGGATTTGGTTGACGGAAATGGAAGGAAGCCCGTCGTATATATGAATGTATTTATGCGTGTGAGTGTGCGCGAGCGCGCGTTGTTTGTGTGTCTGTGTTTGTCCCGCCCCACCACCGATGTTGGTGTGTTTACGTCCTCATAAACTAACGGTTCGGCAAAATGACTGAAACAAATAAAAGAAGAAAAGAGAGAATGTGTGTATATGTGTATGTGAAATAGAAGAAGAAGAAGAAGAAGAAGAAGAAGAAGAAGAAGAAGAAGAAGAAGAAGAAGAAGAAGAAGAAGAAGAGAAGAAGAAGAAGAAGAAGAAGAAGAAGAAGAAAGAAGAAGAAGAAGAAGAAGAAGAAGAAGAAGAAGAAGAAGAAGAAGAAGAAGAAGAAGAAGAAGAAGAAGAAGAAGAAGAAGAAGAAGAAGAAGAAGAAGAAGAAGAAGAACCTCAACTGCCACTCCGATCAACCATATCATATAATTCGTCAAATCGGAAATCCCAATTTTTTAGGATAAAACGGATTTGTATTGACATAGGAGATTACTGGAAACATGCAAATGCTTTTGTACACCATTATGTTAAATGCAGTTACAGTGAATCGCAATTGAAGGAAATTGCAAATGACATAGCTAAGATGAAGAAAGAAAGTCAAACTTTCACGCATAATTTTAGCAAAAAAAAATACAATATGTGACAGAATTCCTTTCGCTGGCATCTCAAAAGTGCAACAGGAATGTTACCAGCATGATGCGGAAAAATATCCTCTTTTCAAACAGATATTTCCTCAGCCGCCTATTGCAGCCTTTGGACGGAATAAAAATATATAAGAGAACTTATTACTCTCTACTTCTGACTCCAAGGAAACGAACATTGGA
>NW_021835852.1:0-7500 GCF_006345805.1 Octopus sinensis | reverse complement strand
TTCATCCTTTCGCAGTCAATAGAAAAGCACCAGCTCAGGTATGGTACATTGCGGAAATACTTATAGGGTTTGGCAGTGACGTAGCTAAAATGTGCGCATCACAGGGCAGCTTCTGACTTTTCCCAACGCTCCTGCACTTATATAGGTTTTTACAGCAGACCCAAAAGTGCCATTGACATAAAAACGCTGCTCCGGGGCGGATCAACCATTACTGCTACTCCCACTATCTTAATGACTGACAATTTTCAATTTTACCGTTTACTTGCAGTATAGCCCGGCGTTGCTCGGGTTTGTCTTTTAGTTGCGCTTAAAACGGCAGACTTTGATGTCGCGTTAACAAAGTTTTGATATAGTTTCAATCTATGAATTAGGGATTTTCATAGAAAAAAAGCACCTTTTTGATGTAAATAACTTTTGGTCTTAACATGGTCCGATTTGAATTTTTTCTTCTACGGAATGAAGAGCAAGCCTTCTTCTATCATACTTTCAATTTTGGTCAACTTGTGCCGCAGGGTCTCGGAGGATATAGCGTTAGTTGAAGGCTACCAAACCTGCCACACACACACACACACACACACACACACACACACACCACACACACACACAGAGACAACTTCAGCTTTATATATATATATATAGATAAAATCAAAGTATGATTTCAACAGAAATCTTATAAACTGACAAAGGGAGCTGAGTTTAGCCTTAGGCGTGGTGAGAGCCACCGATGGACATTAAGATGGGTAAGTATCAAATTGCTTCACTTGTCAGTCATTAAAATAGTGCTTTTTGTGGCTATTGAGTTATTTTGACTTTTATTTCTAGCAATATTGGTGCCGATTAGTACTTTTGTCACTTTAGAGATGTATATATGTGTGTGTGTGTGTGTGTGTGTGTGTGTGTGTGTGTGTGTGTGTGGTGTGTGTGTTGTAAGCATATGTTTGTGTTCGTGTTTGTCCTCCGCCACACATACACACGCCGCTTGACGACCAGTGTTGGTTTGGCTTACTTCCCAGTAAATTAGCGGTTCTCCAAAAGATCACCGATAAAATAAGTATCAGACTTGAAAATAAGTATTGGAGTCAATTTGCTCCACTAACCAAAGTGATGCCCCAGTATGGCCGCAGCCCAATGACTGAAAGAGGCAAAAAAGAAATTGGGTAAAGAGTGAAACCAAAATTAACCACCTCCACACTGCCACACTGCCACACTGCCACACTGCATCACCTGCAATTAGCCATAATACGCAGAATGGTCTTCAGCTTTGCAGAGGATATGATCATTTGAAGATATGGATTTTTAGATTTCACCTTGTCGCTCAGCCAGTTACCTACATGCAAAAGGACTGGCTTGAGTGTACAAAAGGAACACAAATCTAATGATGTAAATGTACTTCACTTCGATATAGTACTATTTCCAGATATTTGTGCCTTTCGTTCCTTTTCCAGCTTTTCATATCATATTTTAACATTTTAATATGGAGGAGTGCGAAGGCGGCGAGATGGCAGGAACGTTAGCACGCCGGGCGAAATGCTAAGCGGTATTTTGACTGCCGCTGCGTTCTGAGTTCTAATTCCGCCGAGGTCGACTTTGTCTTTCATCCTTTCGGGGTCGATAAATTAAGTACCAGTTACGCACTGGGGTCGATATAATCGACTTAATCCGTCTTTCTGTCCTTGTTTGTCTCCTCTGTGTTTAGCCCCTTGTGGGCAATAAAGAAATAAGAAACGTTAGCATGTCGGGCGAAATGCTTAGCTGTATTTCGTCTGTCTTTACGTTCTGAGTTCAAATTCTGCTGAGGTCAAATTTGCCTTTCATCCTTTCGAGGTCGATAAATTAAGTGCTAGTAGCGTACTGGGATCGATCTAATCGACTGGTATCCCCCCAAAAGAAATGTCGGGCTGTGTGCTTAGAGTAGAAAAGAATATGGAGGAGTGGTAGAGGTGGCCAGCTAGCAGAATCGTTACCATGCCGGGCAAAATGATAATGCTTAACGATATTTTCATCTGGTCTTTCGTTCTGAGTTCAAATTCTACTGAGGTCGTTTTTTGCCTTTCATCCGTTTTGTGGAAATATAAAATAAATGCCATCGTTGTAACCCGCTTCACCGAAATTGCTGACCTTATGCCAAAATTTGAAATCAATATGTAGGAGCAGGGAAGTTCACTTTGCAGACATGTGGTTTCCGGTTCACAACTAGGTTGACCGATATCTTGCGAATGAACCAGATAGACGGCAATTCTATAGAAGTCTATACTATACTATCTATGTTTGGAGGTATCCGGCTGTCTGTCATTTCGTCCACCACCAGTGCTTGACAATCAGTGTTCGTTTGTTTATGTCTGCATAACAAAGCGCTTCGGCAACAGAGACTTAAAAGTCCAAGACTGAAAAATTAAGCACTGGGGTTGATTTGTTCGATTAAACTCTCCAAAGCAGTGCTTTAGCATGGCGGCCGTCCAAAGACTGAAACTGTTAAAGGATGAATGAATTTATGCAGGTATGTCTGTTCCACGTTGTGGGCTATAATCTTTTGTACCCCAGCATCTGAAAGTTTGCATTTGAGTACAGATTATATATATATATATATATATATATATATATATATATATATATATTATATATATATGTGGTGTGTGTGTGTGTGTGTGTGTGTGTGTGTGTGTGTGTGTATATATATAAATGTATGTATGTATGTATGTATGTATGTATGTATGTATGTGTATATATATATATATATAAGATACAAAATGGGACAAAAACGCAAAACATCCAAATAGACGATACAAAAAACACGGACGGGTCATTCGAAACCTTTGATATTCAGTCAAGAACCGGATCATCCTCGCAATTTCGGCTGATTAGTCTTGAGATTGCTCTAATATTTTATAATATATATATATATATATATATATATATATATATATATATATATATATCATAAGCCGAAAGACGTTTTTTAATACATTCTATAAACACGGGGAAGGCAGAGACTGGTGCTAATTAGAAGCAAACAAAAATGAAATGAGGGTAGAGGAAACGACGCCTGAAATGGGGGAGGGGGATTTCTGAAATTTGTAAATCAAACTCAAAAGAAATTTGATTGTAAGGTTTTATTTAATTTGCTTTAGCTTAATTTGATTGCGACCTTTTGCCGCGGACGCGCGAATGCTCACAGACAAACACGGGGACACACACACACATGCAAAACTAACGCGCACACATAAAACTAATACACACACACACACACAACACTAACAAAACAAACTGAAATTCAATTCGAATTATAATTGACAATTTGACACATTTTTTTATAATTTATCTTCGTTTAGTTTTAAAATTTCTAATTCAATTTTTCACTTAGATTTTGTATTAACCCCTTCCTCCTTCCGCTTTTGATTTTGGATTTTCAGTAACATGTCAAACGTCTTGATTTCGTCCTGTATTTTCTGCAAGAAGAACTGGAGAATATGACTTTCATATGTTCCCGAAGATCTTTATTAAATGGTTATTATACTGAAATGGCCTCAAGGCGAAACTGAAATCAGAGTCGAGGGTTCGACCTGCTGACCGTTTACTCCTAACATTTTACTCTACAGTAGTGACCCCAATACCAAATACTCAATAGGGCCCCATACTTAAAGATTTCAGTATCATCAACACGCCGTGCAAAATGCTTAGCGGCATCTCGCCCGTCAATATGATCTGAGTTCAAATTCCGCCGAGGTGGTTTTTGCCTTTCAGCCTTTCGGGGTCGATAAAATAAGTACCAATTGAATACTGGGATCGATGAAATAGACTTACCCCACTCCTCCAAAGTTGCTGGCCTTGTGCTAAAGTTTGAAATCACTATTATTTAGTTCTGTCTCTTAATATTTTCATTTCAAATTTCCGAGAGAGTAATAGTTTGCCGTTGTTATTGGGTTCCACACATGACCATTTTGTCTTTCCTTTCGGTTATAGTATACCTAGGACTACGTTACTGCTTTAATGGTCCAGTGGGTAAGGGTGTTTGCAAGGAGTAACCAGAAATCCCCAGTGGAAGGTTCAAGTCTCTGTGAGAAATTACCTATGGTCTTATTCAGTAAGGCGGCGAGCTGGCAGAAACGTTAGCACGCCGGGCGAAATGCTTAGCGGTATTTCGTCTGCCGCTACGTTCTGAGTTCAAATTCCGCCGAGGTCGACTTGCCTTTCATCCTTTCGGGGTCGATTAAATAAGTACCAGTTACGCACTGGGATCAATGTAATTGATTTAATCCGTTTGTCTGTCCTTGTTTGTCCCCTCTATGTTTAGCCCCTAGTGGGCAATAAAGAAATAAGAAACGTTAGCATGCCGGGTGAAATGCTTAGCGGTATTTCGCCTGTCTTTACGTTCTGCACAAGACCAGTGCCAGATTACAAAGAACTATTAAAGCAAAATAATGAAAATTGGCCCAACACTAAATGCAGAATGTGCAACCAGCACAATGAGACAGTCGGTTATATCATCTTTGGCTAGCCAATCCTTGCCAAATCTGAATATATACACAGACATGACCGAGTAAGTAGTTCTATATTTCTTTATTGCCCACAAGGGGCTAAACATAGAGGAGACAAACAAGGACAGACAAAGGGATTAAGTCGATTACATCGACCCAGGGCGAAACTGGTACTTTATTTATCGACCCCGTAAGGATGAAAGGCAAAGTCGACCTCGGTGGAATTTGAACTCAGAACGTAGCGGCAGACGAAATGCCTATTTCTTTACTACACACAAGGGGGTAAACACAGAGAGGACAAACAAGGACAGACAAACGGATTAAGTCGATTATATCGACTCCAGTGCGTAACTGGTACTTATTTAATCGACCCCGAAAGGATGAAAGGCAAAGTCGACCTCGGCGGAATTTGAACTCAAAACGTAGCTGCAGACGAAATACCGCCAAGCATTTCGCCCGGCGCGCTAACGTTTCTGCCAGCTCGCCACGACTACCTCTTGACAATCAGTGTTGATTTGTTTTCGTACCATAACATAGCGGTTCGGCGAAAGACACAAACAGAATAAATTCCAAATTTTTATAAGTAAATATTGGAGTCGATCAGTTCGACTAAAACTCTTGGATGCGGTGCCCAGTATGGTTGCAGTTCAATGATAGAAAAAAAAACAAACAAGTAAAAGATGAAAAAAAAATGCATACGAAAGAAGTTGGAGAAAAGTAATTTGACTTGAATTTCTGGTATATACACATGCTACATTTTTCAGCACTAGAATTCATACACCACATTTAATTTATCAAATTTTACAGACAACAATTCACCTGCAGCTTAACGACTTTACGCTTTCTGCACAACATCACCAAAATATACAGCAAACTTTATTGCCAACCAGGTGGCAGGTACTTAGTGATAGGTTTGGATGAGGCTAGGAGTCCTACAACAGCAGACTATAGAGACTTTACATTTGACTTTAAAAGTCAAACGTATCACGGGGGAAATCTGAATATAAAATAAAAAAAATAGTGTTAATCCATTTGGAAACAAATTTAGTGAAATTAACTGAGTAAATGTCAGGAATAGTCATAGTATATCGAATAGCATATCAAAAGATCTTGGCCCTGCATCTGTCAACAATCTTATTTTAATTTAGATAAGTGGATGCCGGTATATTTATTTAATGCATGGAACACTGGAAATCTGAAATAGGCGGTGAGAAAAAAAAATCAATATTATCCGATCTTTTTCATTTTCATGGAACCACAAGAGAGAGCTTCGGGCAACAAACGAATTACTAAATTTACACGAGTGCATACGTATAACTAAAGACGCCTAGCCTAGTGACTAGTACCTGGTGTTCACAACCGTGAGGTTGTCGGTTGGATTACCGGATGGGTGTGGGGACGTGTTGCGTTCTTGACAAGGCTCTTGCTTTCATGTTATTCACTCCAGTCAACACAGCTGAGATTTAGTACCAGCTGTAGTTGCGACAGACGAGTGTGTCACCCATGACAAACTCTTTACTCACAGGCACTTGGAGGCTTAGGAGAGCGGAGCAGACGCCTGCCTTCCTGGGAAAATAAACCAATCACTTGCTTGTAATTGGTAAAAACTCCAAATAACAAAAGGAGATAATCTCAAGAATCAAGAATTCCCTAAAATGGACATCCCATAAAAGAAAAGACGGTCTTACTATCTGAAGATTTCAAGATATCTGTGGACTTATGTTTCTGCCTTAACAGACGTCATCAGCATGGCAATTGTCCCCCAACCTTACCTTGAACAGACTGGACATTTGGAAGAGAATGAAAGTTTTTTTTATTCATAAATACAATCAGTGTAAAATGCATGGCATATTTAAACAATTAAACATCTCCGCTTACACATTATAAAAGACATGTCTATACAAACGTACACACTCGCGCATATATTAGTGTGTATGTGTGTGTGTGTGTGTGTGTGTATGTGTATGTATGTGTGTGTATGTGTATGTGTGTGTGTATTTGCTTGATAATTTATACAAAGTAGCTAGGGTGTGTGTGAATTGTGTCAAGTATCAGACAATATTTATATTTCGCAGAAAAAAAATGAATGGAGGTAGAAGGGTGATGATAGAAGCGAAACGAAGTGAATGGCGTATTATGCAAATAGCTTTATTATTTAACCAAGGAAGCGACATCAAATACATTGTGAACATCTTCGTACTTCACATCATAGTCTGAACTGAACAAACTGTTTAGACTATGATGGGGAAGAAGGGGGAGGAGATGAGTAATGCCGGACGAAAACGACGACATACATCCTATATAAATAATATTACATCCATATGTATGTGTGTGTGTGTGTGTGTGTATACATATATTGATGTGTGAAATAATTATCGTTCACTTCCTTTCTTTGTGCTTTGTATTTTTTTGTCCTTTTGAGTTTGTTGATTAGAAAAGTCGATATCATTGGTGATGGCGAAAAAGCGCCAAGGTTGTGTGTGTGTGTGTGTATGTGTGACGTAAATGTATAAATTTACATATTATATTTCCGTGATGCCGATGCGTGTGTTGTTCGTTATTACTTACTTACTTGTGCGTACGTTTCAATGTTTGTGTTGAGTTTATTTTTATTTTTAACGCCACTCCACACTTACTCAATGTCTCTTTCTCCTCCTCTCACCCCCTCTCCCATATCTCTCATTCTTTCACAAACACACTCTTCCTTTTTTTTCTCAGCCTTTCTTTTTCTAACTCTTACTACTCCGTCCCCTTTAGTTGTATTTTATAACTAAAGAATATGCACACATGCACACTCATTCATGTACGCGTGTGAAAATGTACAGGTATCTGTATATATATATATATATATATATATAGCATGCATTCTAAACAAGATGATACACGCATACACGCGGACCAAACAGCCTACGAGTGAACATAGGATCCGTTGTCGTGTATATATATATATATATATATATCAAACATACATATAAGAGGGATGACCACTAAGTGGACATCCATTAGGCTAGATGTAGACCCCATA
>NW_021835851.1:37500-38786 GCF_006345805.1 Octopus sinensis | reverse complement strand
TTCTGGTACTTGATGTCAGAAGTAATGAGACCTCGATGGAATTTTAGCTCAGTAAGTAAAGACGGACGAAATGCCGCGAAGCATTTTTCCCAGCGTGCCAATAATTCAGCCAGCTACCTGCAACAACGACGACGACGATGACCACGACAATAACCGTATTAGATAGTTGAGAGAACAAACAGAATGATACTGTAGGCAGCAGTCTCAAGCTTGCAACTCATGCAAGATTCTAGGAGTTCTAACAAATCTGCGTTTTATTTTTGTAAAACATAAAACCCGTGACACAGTACAAAGTAGTGACTCTCATGGCATCTGATCGTAATTGATTGGAAGCGTTTACATGCATAGGCATTGTCTTAATCTAAAAGATGTATAACAGTAGATTTGTTTGTCAGTTGCTTAACCATAACCAGTTGAGCATGTCTCTAAGTGGCTGATGATATGTCCATATTTCATCGCAAGCAGAAGTAGTGGGGAAACTTCGTGATGGATTCTTTGTGGGTTTGAATAATTCACACCCAGAAACATGGGTGTTCATTCATCATCCTTAAACAATCCTTGTTCACAAACCCATTCAGCGGGGTGGGCTACTCGACCAGGAGAAAATTCTAAATGGGCTCCACCTGCAAGGTCATGCGCTGTTTGTCTTGATATGAAATTACCATGTCGCGCACGTATGGCTGTAAAGCACGTGTCTGGTCTACCCTTATCAGACGTGTTGTCATGACGGGTATATTGAGCTTCGGATATGTGTACCTCAGCGTCTCTTTGATGGCGTGTGCTGCTCTTCCTCAATAATAATAATAATAATAATAATAATAATAATAATAATAATAATATAATAATAATAATAATAATAATTATTATTATTATTATTATTATTATTATTATAGTAATCCTTTCTACTAAAGTCACAAGGCATGAAATTTTAGGGCACTTAATTCATTGACCTCGAAACTATGAAAGCAAAGTTGACCGCGACAGAATTTGAACTCAGAACTTTAAAACGGACGAAATGTCGCTAAGCATTTTGTCTGGCGTGTTAACGATCTTGTCAGGTTACCGCCTAATAATAATGTTAATAATAAGAGATAGTAAAGGAAAAAATAACCATTTGTTCTACATGGATGATCTGAAGGTTTTTAGTAAGAATAAAAAGATATAACAACAATGCAGCGGTCTCAAGTCGGCGAAAATATTTTGACAAATTAAATTTAAATGTTGAAGTAAATCTAACGGTTTTTGTGTGTTTTTAAATGGCTTATAAACACCTTCCACGCTGCAAT
>NW_021835851.1:20000-32500 GCF_006345805.1 Octopus sinensis | reverse complement strand
TTATAGGCCTATCTCTCTGACCTCACACATCAGCAAAGTCATGGAACGAATAGTCCGCAAGAAACTAATCATGTTCCTTGAAGAAAATACTTCCTGTCTGACACCCAGCTGGATTTCGACCAGGTAGAAGCTGCCTAACACAGCTCCTGCAAAACTATGACTGGGTGTGTTAAAACAGCTACTAATGGCTCAAATGTGGATGTAATATACTCGACTTTGCAAAAGCCTTGATAAGGTCGACCATGGTATGATCTGTCACAAACTGCGTGGTCTCGGCATAGGCGGAAAACTTGGAGAGTGGCTGCACAACTTCCTAAAAGACAGAAGACAGGCAGTTGTGAGCAATGGAGCCACCTCCAAGGAAACACAAATAACAAGCGGTGTTCCACAGGGTACTGTCTTGAGGCCACTGCTGTTCATAATGGCCCTTTCAGACATGCCTTCAGTTGCTACGATGGCCACCCTTGTTAGCTATGCAGATGACACAAAAGTCTCCCACACAATACAAAACCCTGAAAATATTGCGCATCTGCAACAGGAGTTAGATAAAATATACAGGTGGGCGGAGGAAAAAAACACGCAGTTTAATGCAGGTAAGTTCCAGGCCCTGCGCTACCGGCACACAAAGGTAAACGACGTGCAGACTGGATACACTGGCCCAGGAAGAATTGCAATCCCCGAGTCAAAATCAGTGCGTGACCTAGGCATTGACATGAGCAATGATGCATCTTTCCAAGTGCATATTACTAATCTGGTGATAAGATGCAGACGGCTAGCTGGATGGATTCTCCGAACTTTCAGAACAAGGGAGAAGGAGACACTGATGGTCCTCTGGAAAACATTCGTCCTCAGCCGCTTGGACTACTGTTCCCAACTATGGTCACCACACAATATAAACCTAACAGCAGAACTCGAAGCAATTCAGAGAAGCTACACAAAGAAGATCGTCTCAATGCAAAATATCAGCTACTGGGAAAGACTGAAAGTATTAAACCTCTTCTCCCTAGAGTGGAGGCGGGAGAGATATGCGGTGATATACATCTGGAAAATCCTGGAGGGTCTTGTCCCAAACTTTGGCATTCAAAGTTACCCCAACCGCAGAACGGGGCGCCACTGCATGCTGCCAAGGATTCCAACATCACCATCAAAATACAGGACCAGATACTGCAACAGCTTGGGTTTCAGAGGACCATAGCTCTTTAACATCCTCCCTAAATGCCTAAGAGACTTACATGGTGTGGATGTGGGTTTCTTTAAAACTAAACAGGATCTCTTCTTGTCGGGAGTCCCAGATGAACCTACCTCACGACAGGAGACGCAGATGCGGGCAGCAGCATCGAACTCCCTTGTTGATCAAGTGCCACGTATCAGAGGTGGATTCACACCTTCGGCCTCCGGGCTAAAACATTTTTAAGGATCTTACGGATATATATATATACATATATGCATATATATATATAGACTAAACAAGGAAACATATATATAGACTAAACAAGGAAACATTCTTCATTGAAAAATACAAGCCCAAACTTAACCATTCCAACATACTTACACAGAGAAATTCACTCCAAAAGAAAGGCAAGAAATTTTAAGCGATTATCTCCCTTACACCGGAAGAAATCACTTATTACCTCCCCTTATCTGAAACTCTTCTCAACATAAACATAACGATAACTCTTCTCAACGTAAACATAACGATGTAAGAAATTTGAAAAGCTGAACGCGAAACCGGTCATTTCTTCAAAAACTATGTCATTGTAGGAAAAAAATTTATAACATCCTTCAGACATATTGACTCAAATATATATTTATTTAACCTTCTAAAACAAGCCTTCTGTAGTTTTTTCACTTTTTACTATTTTCTATATATTCAACCACGTGCTTTCACATACCAACTTTCTCACCTATATATATATACATACATATATGCAAATTTTTTTTGATATATTATATATATATATATATATATATATATAGATATATGCATATATATTTTTTGATATATATATATATATATAATATATATATATATATGTATGTATACCGTAAATTCATAATACAAATAAGAAAATGGAGGAACAAATTCAAACCCTATCTTACTTTGCACTATATATATGTATATATATGTGTGTGTGTGTGTGTGCGTGTGTTTATGTTTGCTTGACAACCGATGCTAGTATGTTTACATCCCCGTAACTTAGCGGTTCAGCAAAAGAGACCGTTAGAATAAGTACTATGCTTACAAAGAATAAGTCCTGGAGTCGATTTGCTCGACTAAAGGCGGTGCTCCAGCATGGCCACTGTCAAATGACTGAAACAAGTAAAAGAAAAAGATATATATATATATATATATATTCTTCTTATTTCCTTTTATATTTCTACTTTCCATTTTTTCCAAAATAATTCCTTATATTGAACTCTACTATTTCCATCTATTTAACCATCTCACATCATCCTTGATAAAGGGATACCCATAATGTAGTAGAAACAACTGTAAGACTAACTTTCAGTTTGTAAATGTCCTGAAAATTCCACACAGCTTTGGCATTGTTGTCTCATTTTATTTAACACACACACACACACGTACACACACACACACACACACACGTACACACACACAGATACACATAAGTATATAGAGTAATCCCTCGATTATCGCGGGTGGTATGTTCCAAACCACCCCCGATATAGGAGAAGATCCGTGAAGTAGAGACAGTACTGTACTGTATATATATATTTATCATTTTTATAATTTGTATATATTTATTTTATAATAAATGCAAAACAACACCCCACACTCGCCTACCGAGTTTCGTTTTCCATGCAGTATGTGCGATTCTTTGTTTTCTCCTCCACAGTACACTTACGTATTTTCTTTTAATATATTTTAATTAATGTGTGATACAGTGCAGTACTGTACTCTATTTTTATTAATTTATTAATTTTTAGGCGTGAAAATGCTTGTTTTACCGCAGAAATAGTTAAAATTTTAAAAGAATATAAATACCTATCGGCCGCAGAGATCCGCGATATATGAGGAGTCCGCGATATAAATTTACATATATGAGCCAGAAAAATCCAAAACATGTACCGAGTGTTATATAAATCAAACTTCCAGTCGACATCATGGTGTTTGGAGTGATCACTAGTGCGGTTGACGTTTTGCCACCTTTCATCTTCCCACACGGTCTCACACTCAACACGGAGGCCTACATGTAGTGCCTGGAGGAGGTAGTGCTGCCTTGAGTGAAGAGGATGGCTGCTGGAAAACCATATGTCTAGCAACAGAACTCTGCACCATGTACACAAGCAGGAGAACCCACTCATGGCTGTCAGACAATTTCTGCGACCACATCATGCCTAACATATGGCCACCTAACTCTCAAGACTGCAACGCCCTTGATTATTATGTGCGGGGCGCAGTTGGCCAATAGACCAACAAAACTCCTTGTAATACCAAAAATGAACTGAAGGCAAGGATTATGGCAACATCTACCAACTTAAACAGGGAGACCGCCTAGAAGAATTGTAGGAGAATTCGAAGTCGTCTGGAGGTCATCGCTAAAGCCAATGGCGATTTTATTGAATAAATTTACTCTTTAGTATTTCAAGATATTTTTTATGTAATTTTGGTAAATATATCTTTTAAAATGAAATGTCAGTATTATTTTCATTTTTGCATAATTTAGACGACAATTTATTCACCGCACTCTCTGCATTCACTACCACCATGCACAGATATGAGCGCTGACACAAAAATAGTGTATACGTATATACTTTTTATGTGCGTGCATTTATGAATATATGTAAAAATACCTGCGTAAATGCATACATACACACATATACACTCGCGCGGACACACGCATATATAATCCATTTAACGTTCTCTTATCCATTCTTACAAGTATCACATGTGGTTTAGTGGAGCGGATTATCTACGGACGGATGCCTTTCCTATCGCCAACCCTCACCTAATTCCAAGAAAGGTAATGTTTCCCCACACCAAGCATACATGCATAAATACATGTATACATGTGTGTATATATATATATATATATGTATGTATGTTTAAGTGCGTATGTGTATATATATATACATATATATATAGAAAGAGAGAAAGAAAGAGAGAAAGAGAGAGACGGAGAGACAGAGACAGAGTGAGACAGAGAGGTAGAGAGAGAAAGAAACGGAGTGAGGAAGGTAGTGGTAGAGAAACTGTCATATGCAGACATGCATGGATATGAATGTGTTTATATACATATGTGTGTGTGTATGCATTTTCTTACACACATTGACACACACACAGATACATTCGCAAACACACTGGCATACACACATACACACGCACACATGAGTATGCGTCAATCTATAAAGATCTACGCTGGCTTGTGTGGTCCGGGTGTGCGTATGAACGTATGTTTCTACGTACGTGTTTATTGATCTTTGACTTAACAAAAGCCGTAAATGTCTATGTGCGTATATATATTCATATATGTGTGTGTGTGTAGATTTTGTAGGAGCCATATTGTCATGTTCGGGTTAGGAAACAACGGTCAAACATGATGGAAGAATTGTCTTGTGATATTTCGAGTTCTATGTCTGGCAATTTTTATTTCTTCCCCTGTCATAATCTTAAGACAAACCTCTTCCATTGTCTCAATGGCAAACACATAAACACACACATATATGACTGCATGGGTATATATGTACACACATACATCATTGTTTATACATACATAAATACTCAAACACACATATACATACATACATACATCATACATACATACATACATATATATATATATATATATATATATATATATATATATAGGTTGGGGCTGTAAAAGTTTTTCACAATAACCTTTGGAATGTTAGAGTTAGCTGTGAGCTGTAAAATATATTTTATTAAAGTATTTATGGCATGGCAACTAACATGATTGTGAGATATCTATTTGTATGTTAGATGCATAAAGTGAAACGATTAAATATGTGAATATAGCGAAAGATTTAAATGACAGAATATGTGACGCAGTTGGATGTCTGCTACATTATCTAAAGGTTAAAATAGATTTACTTAGGTACAGACGTGCATATAAATAAATATATTAATATGTATAAATACGTTTGGTTTTGCGAAAGGGAGAAAGAGAACTCAGTACCTTTAATAGAGTGTAAATATGCCTTTCATAGTCCTATAGTGTTCTCAGCTCATAGAATATCATATCGTATCATATCATACATAATTCGATGTACACTATATTTACAAAGCGCTTCTAAATAGTTTCTTGCCAGTAAGACACGTGGTTAGGCAAGTTTTTATAACGTGCGTTCTGTCTCCAAGCAGTCTCCAAGTTCTGAGTACATGCATTGTAGTATCTTAAAATTAGGACCCTGGTGCATAAGAAACCGCAAGAAAAGAGAAAAAGTTTGATGGAAAATGTTGAAAGAGAAGCCAAACGGAAAAAGAAACGAGAACAAATTTAGCGTTACGTCCCCTTTAATCACAGAAGTCATAATTAAACTAGTTGTTTTAGAATACAGTAATTCCTCGCCATATCGCGTTTCACCTATCGCGTACTTAGTACATCACGGTTCACCTATCGCGCACTCAGCACATTGCGGTTCACCTATCGCGCACTCAGTATATCGTGGTTCACTCATCGTGCACTCAGTAGATCGTAGATTTTTCTGGCTAATATAAATAAATTTATATCACGAATTCCTCAGTATATCGCGGGTTTCTGTAGCCGATAGGTATTTATATTTTTTTTACATTTTTATTATTTCTGTTGGAGGTTTAGGAACGTAACACCCGCGATAGTCGAAGGATTGCTGTATTTCAACATACAAGGTTCCAGGTCTGGGATGCTGTTATTCAATCTGAAGTCGGTAGTGTCCTCATGTCTGCCAAAAGAAATTTTTCCATATGCTTATATTTGCTGAAAATTTCGGATCTAGAATTAAGTAATGTGGCCGAATGTTTGGAACTAACTGAAACAGCGATATATCAGTTACGCATATGTTGCAATTCTAACGACCATTTACACATGGCGTGGATTTCTCCTCGATTCTCCCACGATTACATCCGGTGTTCCTAACCACTTGTATTAATGCCAAGAAAAGTACTAGTAGCTTTTATTTTGATAATTGTACATTGCATGATATTCATATCTCTCTAGAGGGAGTACGTTTTTCGTTTATCTATCGACCCTATGACTTATTCTTTGTACTTATTCTAATAGCCTCTTTTGCCGAAACGCTAAGTTTCGAATACATAAACAGACCAGCATTAGTTGTCAAGCGATGGTGGGGGACGAACACAGAGACAAAGACACACACAAATAAATATAGATACATACATATATACATATATACGACAGGCTTCTTTCAGTTTCCGTCTACCAAATCCACTCACAAGGCTTTGGTCGGCCCGAGGCTATAGTAAAAGACACTTGCCCAAGGTGCCACGCAGTGGGACTGAAGCCGGAACCATGTGGTTGAGAATCAAGCGTCTTACAACACAGCCACGCCAGTGTCTATCTATCTATCTATCTATCTATCTATCTATCTATCTATCTATCTATCTATCTATCTATCTATCTATCTATCTATCTATCTATCTATCTATCTATCTATCTATCTATCTATTTGTCTGTCTGTCTGTCTGTCTGTCTGTCTGTCTATCTGTCTGTCTGTCTGTCTGTCTATCTATCTATCTATCTATCTATCTATCTATCTATCTATCTATCTATCTATCTGTCTGTCTGTATATCTGTCTGTCTATCTATCTATCTATCTATCTATCTATATATCTATCTATCCATATATATTATATATATATATATATATATATATATATATATATATATATATATATATATATATATATATATACATATTTCATATAAAATTAGTGTACATGTAAACACAAAAGAGGTGACCCTAACAGGACATTTTACATGCTAGAAGGAACAGCCAAAATCCAAACCACAGTTAAGAACAATTTCGAAGGGAATGAAAAATAAAAACATTTACCATATTTTGTTACCGGACCTAGGTTTCGAACTTTAATTAACAAATAAAATAATTTGCTTGGCGAAGTTTTGATCAGCGGCTACACTAAAAATTAACATATAATTGTCAAACAAAACAGTATATGTCTCATCTGTATATACCATAATGTTTCAAATAGATAAAGATGAGACATGTGCTATTTTGTTAATTATGTTAATTTCTGGCGTACCAGCTGATCACAAATTATATGTTCATTTTTGGGCGTACCCGCTCATCACAAATTCGCCAAGCAAATTATTTTATTTGTTAATTGAAGCTCAAAACCTAGGTAAATATGGTAAATGTTTTTATTTTTCATTCCCTTCGAAATTACTCTTAACCGTGGTTTGGATTTTGACTGTTCCTTCTAGCATGTAAGGTATCCTGTTAGGGTCACCTCCTTTGTGTTTTAAATATACACTAATTTTATATGAAAAATATATTGTCTATTGACTATTTTATACATGCTAGGACACTGGTAGAAGAATTTCTATAATTATCCTACCAAGCATATTTCCCTCTCTCTCCCTCTGTCTCTGCCTCTCTCTCTCTCTCTTTATATATATATATATGTGCAAGGTTGGCCAAGAGGCACCCGACAGTAAATCAAAATTCCATAAATACATACTTAATATTCAACTTTATTTATTCATTCTAATTATGAATATTTAATAATTGAATCCTATGAATTAAAATCACCGTTTTTTTCCAACATTTGACTATTTTTTGTTTTAACCTTTGAATTAAATGGGTTTGATTTACTGTCAGGTGACTTTTGACCATCGCTGTATATATACATATACATACAGGGAGATAAATAAATAGATAGATAGATAGATAGATAGATAGATAGATAGATAGATAGATAGATAGATAGACATAGGGAGGGAGAGAGAGGGAGAGAAAGATGGGGAGAGAAAGTGAGAGTGAACGAAAGAGAGTGTGAGTGAGAGAGAGAAAGAAAGAGATAGAGACAGAGAGGGAGAGAGAGAAAGAGGAGAGAGAGAGAGAGAGAGATAGTCCCATACCATAGTAGAAATAAAATGAAATTTTTATAGATGAAGGATCCCTGTTTGAACCAAAATATGTCCCGTCAGTTTCAGAACCTTAAAAAAACCCGCCCAGATACATTTTAGAACCATGTACGTTTAAAGTTAAACCTTATGAATTGTAGATACAGATGTTTTCAACATCGTATGTTATTTACTTGGATGTGGTATTTGAGTCCTTACTCCGCTTTACCTTCTCTAAGTTGACGTTTGCTGGATAGACGTAGTCAAGAGTGAAGGTATATTGTCTGAAGTTTGTAAGGTCGCAAAAAAGGTTGTTATTTAATACGTTGCACTTATTGATGTTTAGCTCCAAGCCAGTATAACATCAAAAGTTCTCCAAACATACCTTTGCCTGCTTTGAAGCTCTATCTTTGACAACAATTTAGAGTCTTTGGGCTTTAGGTCAACTCCAGTTACTGGAATCAGAACGGTAGCCCTTGAGATAGAAGATGCACATCCCAGGTTTTATAAGCGGGTAGAGATCTTTGGACACAGAAATTAAAAAAATTTTTTGAGGAATGGAGCTAGCTTTAATACACACCTGTTGAGAGCAACAAAAGCCATCATGCTCAGATCTCTAGCTCGGTTGATGCAGATGAGACAGGTAAACACTGGAGAAAAATTAAGCAAGTAATTTACTTTTACATGGAGGAAGTTCGTTAGAAAATCCAGGTTCAATTACATCAGCGTTTGTCAACCTTACACGGAATGTCTGTATCTTTATGAGCGCCACATATACTGTAGTAGTAGTTTTAATAAATTTCAGGCTTTCATTTAGAATAGAAGGCCAGTTTAACAAAGTAGGTTTCTGTTAAGGTCCAACAACGATAAAATTAAAAATTTAAACTAGAACTACATATAAGGCCGAGGTTAAAACTAAATGTCAGAGTCTAATTAACTTCTGAATTTTTCTCTAGCAATTACGGGAAGCAAACTCCGAAGAGGATTCATTTTATTTTCCGACTTCTTTCCGAAATATAGACATCGCAGTACTATTTTAATAAGGAGAAACTGAATCAATAAATAAATATAACATAAATAGTTATTTCTTGTGAGGGCTACACACGTTAAGCATTTGAATGATTCATATGTCAGGCACATCATCTATAATAATATTCTTAGTTTTGACATTCTCAATGTAATGAACATCAGAAAGATGATAGTCGTACGCGAATGAGAGGATTTGCATCCCCAACGTAGAATTTTTGATGAAATACATGTCCTTGAGGTAGTAGTTGTGCGCGGCTGAAGAAGGCTATAGACACACATTATGCATTGTTATAAATCCGTCTAATAAAGGCCCGAAACATATGTACCGTGGAATCCTGGCATCATGTTTTTATTTTGATTAATTTACTCCACCACCTAACGGTATATACAGGTGCTTACAATTATCAAGTACTCACCCTGAATTTCTCTCTCTCTCTCTCTCTATATATATAATATATATATATATATGTATATATGCACAAGCATATAGCATAGATATATATATATATATATATCTATATATATATATATATACATAAAAGGCCAGAAAAAAGGCCTTTTCGTTTGTTTTTCTCGTTTGTTTTTCTTGTCCATTTTGATTTCTCGCATTGTAATTTCTTTTTATTTCTCGTTTTGTACTTTCTTGTACATGTATTTTTATCTTGTATTTTATTTTGCAGTTTTATTTGTGTCGTTTTTGCGTCCTGTTTTTGTTACATTTTTTCATTGTCTGTTTTTACCCGTCTGCGAGGCAATTTTATTTTAATTCTCTCGCAGGAAGGATTAATTGACGAGTCGTGTCCTGTCTTGCCTTCGAAACAAGCTTGAGTCTGCTAGTGACAGCTGATGATTAGGGATTTCTCCTTGTGTAGTATGTCCTGTACCTTGTTTTTCTGTTGTAAAAAATAATGTTTTTCCCGTTTTCGTTTCTCGTTGAGTTCCACGTCTCTGTTTTTTTGTTGTAAAAATATGGCTTTTCCGTTTTCGTTTTTCGTTCAGTTCTACGTCTAGTTGCGGTGTCCTGTACTCACGTATATATATTATATATGCAGTATATATACATGTAGATGTGGTACGTACATATATGTTTGTATGTAGCATATATTTTATTATACATACATCTATATATATTATTATATATATATATATATATATATATATATATATATATATATATATATATATATATATATATATATAGCAATTAAGGACAACTACTTAATAAGGAAAACTTAACAAGAAATTGTCAGGTAGATAGCGTGAAAACCTCATAAGAGAAAAAATTTCGAAAAAATTATTTCTTATTGAACATATTAATTTATATATAGAGGGCATTATACATACATGTATGTATACATACATGTATGTATAATGCCCTCTATATATAAATTAATATGTTCAATAAGAAATAATTATTTTCGAAATTTTTTCTCTTATGAGGTTTTCACGCTATCTACCTGACAATTTCTTGTTAAGTTTTCCTTATTAAGTAGTTGTCCTAATTGCTAAATTTTTATTCCGAGAAAACTTTTCCTCTCCCGAAATGCAATTCGTAAAAGTTTGCCATTTATCCGGATGTAATATATGTAAACTCACCCATGTGCTTCGTTGATGTTGATCAGTTAGCTGATCGGCTTAAGCGGGGCAGGGTCGTTGTTTATTTATAATACATTCAGGCCTGCTGATGAATACGTAAGTATGAAATCACTGTGATACAGGTCTATATTTTTTAAATGTCTTACTTTGAAAAATTGCATTCGGTGGATTAGTAATATTTTTGGTAGAAATGACTAATTGTCCCTCTTAGCGTGTGGTATGTATGTATAATGCCTTCTGGCATGTATGTATAATGCTATATATATATATATATATATATATATATATATATATATATATATGCATATATATAAAAATAAAAGGTGGTCACCTTGGTACCAGTTTCGAAATTTAGCGCCAAATAGAAGCCTGATTTCTCATCAGCCAAAGTCTGCCAGCTATTATTGTTCACTGATATTTCTTCCTATCATGTCTGTAACAGATTTGTGACTATTCAGTGGTACAGAAATATTTTTGACTTCTATTTTAGCAATGTAGGTACTCATGCAGTCCCTTCTGTAATTACGTACAAATCTAGTATTGCATGTATGTGCATATATATATATATATATATATATATTATATATATGTAGGTCCCGGGTTGAGTCGGGGTTAACCACAGTAAATAAGGTACTCAATACATAGCAGAGTAAAGTAATTTATTTTATAGAAGCTTCTTCTATAAAATAAATAAATAAATAATATATATATATATATATATATATAGATATATATATAAATGAAAAACTGCACTTTACAGGACAAAATACCAAATGAAGTTCAGCCCCTCCTTAGTTGTCGACTATGATATTACACCCTGCTTTGCGCACCAAATTTGAAGACGACTGCATAATTCTGACATCATCAGCGAAATATGCTTTGCACAGATTTATAGAGGTAGTGTGAATATCGCTTTCTTTAATCTTTAGTTAAAATAAAGACGATTTTTACATTAATCTGAGAGGAGACTCAGATTAACAGCGTCACGTTTGTTAGTTTTGTAGAGTGAAAATTTATTCTTAAACAGCATCCTTTTCTTTTTCTTTGTCTTATTTCAGTCATTTGACCGCGGCCATGCTGGAGCACACTCTTTCTAGTCGAACAAGTCGACCCCAGGACTTACTCTTTGTAAGCCTAGTACTTATTCTATCGGTTTCTTTTGCCGAACCGCCAATTTACGGGGACGTAAACAGACCAACATCGGTTATCAGGCGATGATGGGGGACAAAGATAGACACGCAAACACAAACACACACACACACACATCACACACACACCACACACACCACACACACACACACACACCAAACACACACACACAGACACACACACACACATACACATATACACGACGGATTTCTTTCAGGTTCCGTCTACCAAATCCACTCACAAGGCTTTGGTCGGCCTGAGGCTATAGTAGAAGATACTAGCCCAAGATACCACGCAGCGGTACTGAACCCGGAACCATGTGGTTGGTAAGCAAGTTACTTACCACACAGCCACTCCTACGCCTACATTCTTGTTGACAATGACTTCGAAGTTTCGACCTGTTAAGCCGTCATTGGAATGCATTGCGACGATGGTTTAACTGGCCGGAATTTCGAACTCACTGTCAACAATATTTTTGCTAAAGAATAAACACACACACACACACACACACACACACACACACACCACACACACACACACACCACACACACACATACACATTCATATATGCATGTATATGTGTATGTTATGTATATGAGAGAGAGAGAGAGAGAAAGAAATGGGAGAGGGAAAGAAAGACAAAGAGAGAGAGAGAGAGAG
>NW_021835851.1:2500-15000 GCF_006345805.1 Octopus sinensis | reverse complement strand
AGCAGAAAGAATTAACTGTTTAGGTGATAGTAGTGTTAGTTGAGGTTATAGTATGTTGCTGATAGCGTTGTACTGTTGTTGGTGGAACTAGTAATAGTAGTCGTAGTAGTGGTGGTGGTGGTTAGTTGTGCTGGTACAGGCAGTGGTAGTGGTCGTGTTATTGATGGTTGTAGTGGTGGTGGTGGAAGTTGTGAATAGATCAGTGCGTGACAGAAGTTGTCTCGATGGTGGTGGTGGTGGTGATAGGAAGGGCGAGGAGGTGTTTGAAAGAGAACTAGAATGTAGAGGTGCGGTGTGAGGCGATGTAAGAGGAACGTGAAATGGAAGGGGAGGGGTGAAGGTCGTGTTGTAGAAGAAGGGGGAAGGGTGTTTGTCTCGTCGTTGTGGCGGAGGAGTTTGGGATGGGGTGGAGGAGAGAAGAATTATATTTGAAAAATGGAGGGAGTAGGAAGGAGGAGAAAGGAGAAGGACAGAATATATTTAGGGAAGAATGAAAAGGAAAACACAGAAGGAAAGTGAAAGTGAAAGAACGAAGGAAAAAGAACGAAAGAAAAAGAAGGCTGTTAAATAATCAAGGAATAAAAATAAGCGAAGGCAGCAAAGAAGGAAAGAGTCAGAGGGAGAGAGAGAGAGAGATAGAGAGAGAGAGAGAGAGAGAGAGAGAGAGAAGAGAGAGAATGATGTTGTGTGGTAAGAAGCTTGCTTCCTAACAACATGGTGCCGGGTTCAGTCCCACTGCGTAGTGCCTGGGGCAAGTATCTTCTACTACAGCGAGAAGACAACCAAGGCCTTGTGAGTAGATTTGGTAGACAGAAATTCATCAATATATATATATATGTTATATATATATACATCTTTGTGTGTGTGTGTTTGTTTCCCCGGTGTTGGTGTGTTTATGTTCCCGTAACTTAGCGGTGCAGCAAAAAAGACCGATACAGTAAGTACTAAACTATATTTAAAAAAAACACGAACAAAAATGTCCTGGGGTCGATTTGTTCGACTAAAACCCTCCAAGGCGGTGCTCCAGCATGGCCGCAGTTAACCGACTGAAGCAAGTGAAAGAATAAAAGAATAAAGGAATAAAGAGAGAGGGAGAGAATGAAATAAGAGACAGAAATAAAGCCACAGAGAGAGAGAGAGCGAGAGAGGCTGAGTGAGAATGATTATGAATGAGTATGAAGAATGGGAAGGTAGGAGGAAAGAAAAGAAAGAGATAAAGAAGAAATGAAAGAAAATACGGGAAGGAGGAATTATAAATAAAAGAAAGAGAAGAGAGAGGCATAGAAGGGGTTGAAAGAAAGTTTTATAGAGAGAGAGAGTGGGGAGGAGATAGAGTAAAAGGAATGAACGAGTTTTGGGAGACACAAATGGGAATGACGAATTGGTGGTGTTTAAATGAAGGAGAGAGGGTGAGAATGAAGGAAAATAGTAACAAAAATAGAGAGAGACAGAGAGACAGAGAGACAGAGAGAGTGAGAGTGAGAGAGAGGAGGAGTAGTTGTAGTAAAGGTCATGAAGAAAAAAAGAGGGTGGTAGTATGTGATGGTTAGCCGGGGGTGTTGGTGTGAGATAAGAAGTTTAAAGGTGGTAGCTGTGAAAGAATGGAGAAGAGAAGGAATGGTTATGTATGTTGAAGAGAATAGAGTTGTTGGTGATATAAAACGTGAGGGTTAGTCGGAGGAGATGGAACCGTCGAAGGTGTCGGTGGGAGATAAGAAGGGTAGGTGCGGTGGGAGGTAAGCGAGCAAGAAAGAAAGGTTATCTGTATATACAGAAGTGAAACGAGGGGAATAGGAAGAGGTGATAGATAGACGAGGGTGTTGGTGGGAGATAAGAGAGTAAATGGTGGTGGCGGTGGTGGTGGTAGCAGTGGATAGGCGGAGGTGGGTGGAGAGAGATAGTTGAATGTGTCGTCTGCAAAATGGTGGCAGAGAAAGAAAGAAAGAAAGAAAGAAAGATAGAAACAAAAATAAAGAAAAAAAAAGAAAAAAGAAAAAGCGCTACCAAATCAAAGAGAGACCTTGCTTTTCGGTTCGTGTCTAGATTGAAAACTGGCGAATCAGTGAACGAAAGAAATGGCGCGCTGCTCAGCTGGAAATGCTGATTTCTGCTTGATTCCTGCTAGGGAAGCTGCAGCAATTCAAAAGAGAACATAATATTACGCAAGTCTTTGAAATTGCTTTTCAAATTCTTACTTTCATATCGAACAGGGAGAAGAAGAAGAAGCAGAGACGAAAAAGTAGAAGAGAAAATGGCAACCATCGATTTTTCCTTCGTTCATTTTGTTTGTTTTACTAATTTTATTTTATTATTATAGTTTTCTTTCTCCTTTTTCTTTCTAGAGAGATCACCCCTCTCTCTCTCGTTCTCTTTTTCTCTCTTTCTATCTTTCTCGTTAATTATTCATCTACCCTCTGTATGTGTATATGTATGTGTATATGTACGTATATGTGTGTGTGTGATTCTGCAACGCTCATCTCATCCATTCACTCACTCATTCATTCTCTCATTCACGCCTTCTTCTACAGCTTCATTTTCCCTCCTCTTTCATTCTTTGTCTCTTCTTCAATAATGGCGTTCACAATCTCCATCCTTACATCTCTATCCCCCTCTCTTTATGTTTCTGCGTTTATCTCTAGGTTATCCTCCTCCTCTCTCTCTCTCTCTCTCACTTTCACCTCCCACTATCACTCATTCTATACTCCTCTTCCTTCTTTCTTCAATAAAACTCATTCAGTTTTTTTTTCTCTTTTATTCACTTCTATGCTCATTTCTTCTTTTGTGTATGTCTCTCTCACTCTTTCTCTTACCTCCTACTGTCACTCATTATAAATTCCTTCTTTCTTCAATAAATCCTTTTCGAGTCTTCTCCTTCCTTGCTCTAACTCTTTCACGTATTCTCGTCTCACTTCGTATTCGTTCCTTCTCACATACTCGATCACACTCGTTCACTCTCACATCATTACCTCCTCCACCCTCTTTCTTTCAATCTCTCTCTCTCTCTTCACTCCTACTCTTTCTACTACTCTAACATCTTTCCACCCCTCTCATACTTATTTCCCCCCCGTTCCAGTCCCTCTTTCTTCTACTCTCTTAAACTTTGCACCTCCGTTATTCCATTCATCTTCACATAAATGTCTCTCTCTCTCTCTCCTTTTCCCCCTCTTTCTATTTCTGTATACTAACCCTCACTCTCCACTTCACTCCCACCTCTACTGCCGCAGCTTCTCTCTTTCTCACTTACTCTCTCTCTCTCTCTCTCTCTCTCTGACTCTCTCTCTCTCTCTCTCTCTCACCCTCACTCACACGCAAGTATTGGCTCCTCCCACATATTTTCTCTCTATCTTTTTCTGCTACCCAGCTACCCAGCTACCCTTTTACTTTTTCATCTCACCCGTTTCCTCCACCCCCAGGATTTCTTTATGTTTATACTCCCCTCTCTTTCCATTTCTCTCTCTCTATGTCTCTTTCCTGCTATCTTTAATACCCTATCTTCCACTACCCCTCTCTCACTTCACACTTTTCTCTTCTACCCCGTCAAACTCTACTCACAATTTCCTTATCTCTCGTTTTTCTGCCCCCCCTTTCAACCATCCATCCGTCTCTCCTCGCTGTCTGTCTGTCTGTCTGTCTGTCTGTCTCTCTCTCTCTCTCAATCTCTCTCCCTCTAATCCCTTCCTTTCTTCGTTCTTTTCCATCCACTAACTCCGCCTATTATCCTTTCACCAATCCCTCTTACTACCACTCTGACACCTCTCACTATATCTATCAGTTATCAACACCACACTTTCTCTTTATATATATATACATACATACATGCTTACACACACTCAGACACGCACACACACACACACACACACACACACACGCACACACACACGCACACACACACACGTACCTTACTCATCTCTCTCTCATTGTCTTTCTTTTTTCTCTTCACTCTGCTTCCAAATGTCTTCCAAAGTTCTTAATTTTTCCCCCTCTCCCTTCTCCAACTTCTCACTATTACTTTCTAACAGTAGTCTCTCTCTCTCCCTCCCTCCCTCCCTCTCTGCCTCCCTCTCTCTCCCTCTCCATCTCTCCCTCCCTCTCTGTCTCTCTTTTCATTCTCTTTTTCCCTACACGTCTTTCTCTCCTTTCTCTCCTGTCTTTTGCTTTCTCTCTCTCTCTCTCTCTCTCAATCCTCATCCTAACTCTTTACAATTCCCTATCCACCTGTTTTCCTACTTCTACCCTGCTGTTTCATACTCACTCTCTCCCTCTCTTTATCCCCTTCCCTACTCTGCCTCTCTCTCACTTTTCTCTCTTCTTCTCTCTCTCTACCTTTCCCTCTCTCACACATCTCACCATCGCTTTCTCTATTTCTCCCTCTCCCCACTCTTTATTCATTCCTACCCCTCTTTCTCCTTTTGACACTATGTCCCGGTTATATTTTCCTTCCATTCACTCATTCCACCCTGTTACACAATAAACTCCCTCTAATCCTACCCCCGCCCTCTCCTTCAATCCCTATACCCTGACTTTTCACCCTGTTACGCCTTACTCTCCTCCCATCTTTCTCTTTCTTCATTCACGTCTACATCCTTCTTTCTTAAACCTTTTCTCTGTCTCTAGTTCATTCTCCATCTTTTCTGTATACCATTCCATCTAATCTCTTCATACTTTCCCCCACACACCCCTCACTCTCCCTCTTTCAGCTTTACTTATCAATCTTCAATATCCTTCGTACACCTTTTCCTTTAAGAGTCTCTCTCTCTCTCTCTCAATTTCTCGTTGTTTAACCCCAGATCATCTATAATCCCACACACCTAACACCGACTACATCTCAACCGTTGCCATCTTGAGCATTTTCAACACAAGTGAATCGGGAATAGCATTGTTTAGTCCGCCCTTTCATTTTACAACAGCAAAGTGTAATCTGAGGAAGGTTTCTCAGATATTTCTAGCAGTCAGAGTTACTAATTAGGGGGCATTTCATTGGCTGGTTATATCTTGTATAGGATGTCTTCAGATATTTTCCATTTAGGAACCTTTCAGATTTTCGTCTTTAATATTCGTTTCAAGATTCCATGATTCTGCTTTCTACTTTGAATTCCCTCAGTGCTTTAAGACTGTGCATTGTTGCTGCATGGAGTGTAATTACCACATGTTATATATGTATATGCATGGGTCTTTACGTATCTGTTTTTATATACAGGTTGGCCCAAAAGTAGGTTTACAGTTATTCAACTATCTTTTTCGCCTTCATATAGTAACAGTTAAGATCTTAACCCATTAAGTCCCAGAGTACTTAAATTTCTGTATATTACTTTTAAATTTTTACAGATGATTGAATATAGGTTAAAATGAAAAAAAATAATTATTAACACTCCTTTACTTTAAGTAGAAATGGAAATAAATAGGACACTGAGACAATGTGATTATAGCTGATTTAATGTTCTCATTTAGTGTCCTATTTATAGGACAGTGGGTCTTAATGGGTTAATTATAAAAAAATATGAAACTATTATTCTATGCTAATTTAGTTAATTTTATCAAGTTCTCTTTTCAGTTTGTAAGATAGAAATTTAAATGTAATAAAATGTTTTAAAAGAAAATTATAGTGCCAACGTGATAACTGTAAGCCTAATTTTGGGCCACCCTGTATATATATATATATATATATATATATATATATATATAATATATATATATATATATATATATATATAATATATATATATATATGTATATGTGTGTGTGTGTATATATATATATATATATATATATATATATATAGTGAGAATTTGCAAAAAAAGAAAAGACGAAGACGTGTGTGTAAACAACAAACAGACGTATTAGTTTAACGCTCGGGAATTAAGAAAGTCTTTCACGTTTCGAGCCTACGCTCTTCGACAGAAAGTATCACAGGAATAAACAGGGAGAGAAAATAGAAAAGGTTTAGTGGCTAGAGATCTATCGTGCCGAATATATATATATATATATATTATATATATATATATATATATATATATATATATATATATATAGTAAATATTTGCATAAAATGTATGCTTCCCTTCTTCTTGCAGTTTGACTCTGCACACTTCATGCAGTCCGTACACTCTGATTATGCATGTCTACTGTTACATACATTGTCCCTACATCTAGCGCTGGATTAACTATTAAGCAAGATAAGCGCGTACTCAGGGCTTGAATGGGGACAGCACAGATATGGTAAATAGTTTACGGCACAAATAAATCACTTTAAACTTATTAGAATAATATTCGGGATGTCGTATCTCAACTAAGTATAAAAGGAAACGTGTTACATAAGATTAATTTTGAGCATCTGATCAAAGACTTTTCAATTCAAAAAAGTAGGAGAAAACTTTTCAAATGTAAATAAAGTAAAAATATACAAAAATAAGCATTATTTTTTTATCTTACTGTCAGTTTTGTCTTATTTTGAAAAATATTCATTTTATGGTTTATTGTTATTAATATTTTGAACATCTTGGTGGCGCGCTGACAGAAACGTTAGCATGCCGGGTGAAATTCTTAGCGGTATTTCGTCTGCCGTTACGTTCTGAGTTCAAATTCCGCCGAGGTCGACTTTGCCTTTCATCCTTTCGGGGTCGATAAATTTGAGTACCAGTTACGCACTGAGGTCGATGTAATCGACTTAATCCGTTTGTCTGTCCTTGTTTGTCCCCTCTGTGTTTAGCCCCTTGTGGGTAGTAAAGAAATATATATATTCAACATCTTTTAAGCGCTTAGGGTGTCTATGGGTCATAATCCGGTCCTGCCTACCCCATATTCCATATCCCGATATATTTCTATCCATCAACACCAAAGTCCTTTCTGAACATCGGCCATTTTGTGTTTATAAATCTAAACACTCCTCATAGTTTCCAATTCTTTACATTCTCAAACATATTTTATTGATATCAATTCTATACCATCTCTTTCTCTCTCAACCTCTCTCTCTCTCTTTCTGTCTATCTGTCTGTCTGTCTCGCTCTCCATTACATTTCCTTCGACATCTTCCTCCATCTCATCCTGTCTACTTGCAATTCTCATTGACTGCGTGTATTTTCTTTTGTTTAGCACTAATAGTTGACTTAAGTTCTCATACTCTCAGCCTCTTCACTTGACTAGATTCTCGCCGCCATCTTCTAAATTCAGCTGACCTACTAACACGCTGTGGTTATTTACCTCTTTCTACCACTCTTCCATCTCTGTTCACCTCCTCCCTCATCGTCCGTCTCGCACACCACTCACCATTTCTTAGTGAATTTTACTTGCTTCGAACATCATCTCTTTATACATCATTCATTTCCTCTATTTCATCTTTTCCATTCGCATTTCTTCGACAATACAGTCAAATTTTAAATATTCTTTCTCTCTCTCTCTCTCACTCTCTCTGTGTATATATATATATATATATATATATGTATATATATATATATATTATGTATATATATATATATATATATATTTGTGTTTGTGTGTGTGTATATAAATAAATATATATATATATATATATATATATGTATGTATGTATACTGTATATATCTCATACATATTAAATGAAGCATAAAATATATAATACACATTCTATAAGGCCCTATAATGGCAAAAAGAGTCGCTAACTGGTATCGTTTGAACGACAAATTAAATATATTATATTGTAGTACCTCTTCCAGGTCGTAACGTCCAATGCCAACTGAGATAAACTTCGTATTTCCTGCTTCCGGAGCCAACGAAACAAAGTACCCATACAGTATTGGCTCAATTCTCAGTATTGTAGAAAATGGTTTTCACTATTTCTTCCTGTTCTCCAAATTCTGAGTGTCTATTTGCTTAGAGTCACCCTGAATGCGACTGACCGACAAGAAAACGTCCTGTAAAGAAAGTGAGTGAGAATCCACCTTTAAATTCTCCAACGAAAATTCCGTGACAAACAGGATCGTGTCTGCAGTCGAAGTCAACAGTTGTCCTCGTGTGAATGTGAGTGAGTATGGATCAAAGGGGACGCGTTGCGGAAGGTTCCAATAATGGCCTTCTTATTCCGCCCCTTCACGTTCCTCTCTCCTTCTCGCTCTCTTCTAGCCTACTATGATAACGCAACTGTACCGGGGTCAATTTCCTCGACTAAAGGTGAAGCTCCAGCATGGCCACAGTCAAATGACTGAAGCAATAATAGAGTAAAAGAGTATTATTATTATTATTATTATTATTATTATTATTATTATTGAGTGAGAGAGCAGTTCATGCCATCAAAGTGACACTGGGGTAAAATATACGAAGCCCAATATACCCATCATGACCACCCGTCTGATAAAGGTACACCAGGCACATGCATCACAACCATATGTGCGCGACACGGTGATCTCACATCAAGACAAACAGCACGTGACCTTGCAGGTGGGGCCCAGTTAGAATTTTCTTCAGGTTGAGTAGCCCATCCCGCTCAAACGGTCCCTGAATAAGGGTTGTTTAAGGATGTTGAAAGAACCACCCATGTTTCCAGAGGTGAACTATTCAAACCCCAAAGAATCCCTCTCAACACATGGCTATGATGCTCCCCCACTACTTCTGCTCGTGATCGGAGATGCACATATCGTCAGCCACTAAGGGACATGCTCAACTGGTTACGGTCAAACAACTGACAAGCAAATCTGTGGTATTGAGCAGAATATTTGCTGTAGCCATCTTTTATACCAAGACAAAACAATGTACATGATAACACTTCCAATCAGTTAAGATCAGAAGCCATGAGAGCCACTGCCTGGTACTGCATCAGGGCATTTATTATTATTATATTATTATTATTATTATAATTATTATTATTATTATTATTATTATTATTATTATTATTATTATTATTATTATTATTATTATTATATTATATTATTATTATTATTATTATTAATTATTATTATTATTATTATTATTATTATTATTATTGAGTGAGAGAGCAGTTCATGCCATCAAAGTGACACTGGGGTAAAATATACGAAGCCCAATATACCCATCATGACCACCCGTCTGATAAAGGTACACCAGGCACATGCATCACAACCATATGTGCGCGACACGGTGATCTCACATCAAGACAAACAGCACGTGACCTTGCAGGTGGGGCCCAGTTAGAATTTTCTTCAGGTTGAGTAGCCCATCCCGCTCAAACGGTCCCTGAATAAGGGTTGTTTAAGGATGTTGAAAGAACCACCCATGTTTCCAGAGGTGAACTATTCAAACCCCAAAGAATCCCTCTCAACACATGGCTATGATGCTCCCCCACTACTTCTGCTCGTGATCGGAGATGCACATATCGTCAGCCACTAAGGGACATGCTCAACTGGTTAAGGTCAAACAACTGACAAGCAAATCTGTGGTATTGAGCAGAATATTTGCTGTAGCCCATCTTTTATACCAAGACAAAACAATGTACATGATAACACTTCCAATCAGTTAAGATCAGAAGCCATGAGAGCCACTGCCTGGTACTGCATCAGGGCATTTATTATTATTATTATTATTATTATAATTATTATTATTATTATTATTATTATTATTATTATTATTATTATTATTATTATTATTATTATAATTATTATTATTATTATTATTATTATTATTATTATTATTATTATTATTACCAATATCTTAATTATCATGTTTCATCTGATATGTCCCGTGGTAAAGAATGATTGTGTAATGAAGAACACTCTGCTACAATGGAATTATCTCCAAGATATGGAATACTTGAAGCCATTTACCAAGACACATTGCCTGCCTAAGAACACATCGATGTGAAAATAGACGAGTGGTTTGAGTATACGTTGATGTTGATGATATCACCGTCGTGGTCGTCGCCGTCGTTGTTATTGGAGTCGTTGTTGATAGAATTTAGGATTATACACTGCAATGTTCTTATAATGGAGCGAATAGAAATAATGGAAAATAATGGAATGGAATTATCAGACAAGAAAGTAATAAAATAGGCTGGAATGATGGCTATAAATATTTAGAGGTTTTAGAAACGGTTTGGATCAAGACAACTAGCATGAAGTAAACTATTTGGAACGGAATATATAAGAAGCTTGGAACTAGCGCAGAAATCTAAGCTGGGAAATAATAATAAAACATTTTCTGGTCATAAAAATATGGGCCATATTTCTTGTCGGATATTCTAAAGTGAAATATAGAGTAACACGTTAGATTAGAATAGGAATATTTCGAAACTAATGCGTTTGAATGAGTTCTGGAACACTTCAGAGATGGGGAAAAACCAGTCTTGGTTCTCGTTCTTCACACAATATATTGCTTATTTCATCTCTTCTTAATTCTCATGATTCTAGTAGTTTCTTCTTTTCGCATGAATTTATTTCTAATTAAAATGGTGGAGACAGTATAGCGAGCAAGAATTTAGTAAACAAGGAATTGGTTGCAGTCAGCTTCGGTATAAGTTATATTGAGGAATCGGAGAGTGTTCCACGAATTTTGCTTTGCATACAGACAAGGCGTCCGTCCTGGAATATAAACAACCCCCTCGAAGCCCTCAAATGTATATCACTTATCTTTTATCTTTTTCTTGCTTTAGTTATTCAACTGCGGCCATGCTGGAGCAGCGTCTTCAAGAAGTTTTAGTCGAACGAATCGATCCCCAGTATTTAATTCTTTTAAAGCCTGGAATTTATTCTGTTGATCTCTTTTGCTGAACCGCTAAGGTACCGTGATGTAAAGACATCGATATTGGTTGTCAAGCAGCGGTGGGGGACAAACACAGATGCAAACGCATGCGCGCACACAGGCACACACACATACACACACAAGCATACACACACATACAAACACGCACACGTAAACGACAAGCTACTTTGGTCAGCCCGGGAATATAGTAGAAGACTCTTTGCCAAGATGCCACGAAACAGGAGTGAACCGGGAATGATGTGGTAGAGAAGCATGCTTCCTACCACACAGCCATGCCTGCGCCTACATATTTTTCAAGTTTTAAGATCAGGACTCCATGGTAACATTTTATGCCACTTCTACTATGATATTTACCACTGACTCCCCCTCCTCCTCCTCCACCTCCTGTCACCCTTACTGAGTCACACCTGTCATTCCGCGCTAATCCTCACTCGTTGTTCTTCCTTTTCAAAACCTCGGACCTATGGAATTCCATTTCTACTCATGTTTTTTTTTTTTTTGCCGGTAAGGTTCAAGACAATCATTAAAGGCCCCAATTTCACGAAACTACGAGAAGGTTCTTCTTCAATGCGAGCAAGTAAAAAGCAAAGTAAATAGATAATTGAAAACAAAAAGGCATCGGGGTGGGGATTGTGGGCGACGTATACCCTGCGCGCAGATACAAGTTTTTCGTAAATTATAGTGCGGCTTAAAGAAGGATCAGCATACCGAAGCTGCAAAGGCAATGACATAGATTACAGCTACACTACCTGCAGGTTTTCCTAGGCTTTGTTCGCTTCATAAATCTATAGTTTCGGGTTCAATCCCTCGGTACACCACTTTTCCTGAAATGTCCTTTGCCATACACTTGCTTCTTTGGGGGTTCGGCGAAATCATTGTGAGGGAAATTTGGTTGGCTCTGATTTAGCGATATTGAACTTTATTGAGTTTATTGTAAAACTAATTTTAATTACGAAAATTACTCATTCATTTTACTGATATTTCTTTCAATCACTTCAGTCATTAGACTGTGGCCATGCTGGGGCACCGACTGGAAGAATTTTTAGTCGAATGAATCGACCCCAGTACTTACTTTTTTTTAAAGCCTAGTACTTATTCTATCAGTCTCTTTTGCGGAACCGCTAAGTTACGGGAATGCAAACAAACCAATACCGGTTGTCAAGCAGTGGTGGTGCGGTCAAAGACACACACATACATATACGACTGGCTTCTTTCACTTTCCGCCTACCAAATCTACTCACAAGGCTTTGGTCGGCTAGAGGCTATAGTAGAATTCACTTGCCCAAGATGCCACACAGTGGGACTGAACCCGGAACCATGTGATTGAGAAGTAAGCTTCTAACCACACAGCGCCTGTGATTTCGCATCCCGATAAGTTTGTTGCTACTGACTTTCTTTCAAGAGAGAAGTCACGTGACCTAGTGGTTAGAGTTTTATTTTCGTATCCTATAGGTTGTGGTTTCAATTCCTGGTTGGGCCTGTGCGTTTTTTTCGTTGATCAAGGAACATCAATTTATGATCCTTCAATCTGGTCATCCGACTACTGGGTGCAGTCTTTCCTCACTGTAATAGTCACATCCCCCGACGTCCCATTGCGTTAAGTGGTTCGAGGGCTAAGATCGTGCCTGTGTCTGCTCGTGACTCCACAGGCACCTAAAAGAATGGACGAAAGCATGGTGCTAGATATCACGTGATACTCGCTTCTGAATGGTTGTCAATTTTTTTTCTTTTATTTTAACTCAAACAGGAATCCATATTTTATCAGGAACTCGTCGAATTTAGAGCAAAAGAAGAAGAAG
>NW_021835850.1:37500-38510 GCF_006345805.1 Octopus sinensis | reverse complement strand
GTTTTCTGTTAGCTTCCTGTATTATATACTCCGCATTGATAACCACTGCAAAATGCTGGCTTCCATAAGTCTGGGTAGAGGCTGTTTCGAACTGACTTGGTATATTTGCACCTATTCGTGTACAGCGAGAAATTTTCTCCATGGCAAAATACAGTGACTGACTTTCATACGCATATGCCTTTCATACTGGTAACAAATTTCCATGTATGTATGTATGTATGTATGTATGTATGTATGTTTGTATATATGTATGTATGTATGTATGTACGTATGTATGGCGAGCTGGCAGAAACGTTAGCACGCCGGGCGAAATGCGTAGCCGTATTTCATCTGTCGTTACGTTCTGGGTTCAAATTCGCCGAGGTCGACTTTGCCTTTCATCCTTTCGGGGTCGATAAATAAAGCACCAGTTATGCACTGGGGTCGATGTAATTGACTTAATCCGTCTGTCTGTCCTTGTTTGTCCCCTCTGTGTGTTAGCTCCTTGTGGGCAATAAAGAAATATATATATATGAAAGTAATATATATAATATACATATATATATATATATTATATATATATATTATATATGAAAATACATACATATATCTAGATAGGTACATACGTGTGTGTATGTGTCTGTGTGTGCGTGTTTGTCTGTGCGAGTGTATGATTTTATTTGTCAACTTAATGAGATGAACGTTGTGCCCCAGCATGACAGCAATCAAATTACTGAGACGAATAAAATCACGAAAAGAATGGGATAAAAATGTCCCAGTGCATATACATATGTTATTGGCATACTGTACAAGATCTTTACCGAACTTCATTAAGAAATGAAGTTCTTTGTTCGATCCTGGTCTAATACGTATTCAGGAATTAATAGTTGATATCAGTCATTGATAAAACCATTCGAATCGTTGTTTTGATATAAACAGTCACACGTAACTACTTCAAATTTTGGCACCAGGCCAGCAATTTAATTGCATCGAACTCAGTGCTCAACTGGTACTTATTTTTTCGACCCCGA
>NW_021835850.1:30000-32500 GCF_006345805.1 Octopus sinensis | reverse complement strand
TTGAAAAGCTCTAGACTCTAGTGATTAGTTCATGGTTATTACAGAAGTCGTGTTTTGTCCTTAAGCCAAACACTACATAATTCCGGTATACTCAGCATATAATGGAAACCAGCCAACTGCCATGCACCTCTCTTTCTCTTTCACTTTTCCTCTAGCTGCCACATCCCGGACGTTCCACCGAAACAAGGGTACTTGCTTGTACTGTTGTTTACGCTGTTGTCTGTTTTGGCTGTGTGTTTTCCAGATATGATTGCATGAATGCCTGCAATCATATCTTTTACGCAGTGTTTGTAGTTCACCTTGAGATTTTATATTGCTACGACCACTGTTGTTCTTGGTGATGCTGCAGTTATTTCTGTTGTTGCTGTTGATTTTGCGGCTTTTATTTTTGCAGTAATCACTATAGTAGCTTCTACTATTGTGGTGCTGTCAGACTATTGCTGTTGTTAGTTAGTTAGTTAGTTAATTTTTTTGGCTCAAACAGCAAAAAGCAAGGCCATGTAGGGGGACATGGAGTTATGTACAGGGAGGGTGTTCATGCAAAGAGTTCAGGCCATTTCTGGTCAAGAGAGACTTTGAACCGAGCAATCGTCGGCATCTTCACTATCTCGTCCGGCAGCTTATTCCACGGATCCGCAACCCGGATGGAGAAAGCCCCTCTCCTTCGATTGAGATGAAATCGTCGCAGATAGAGCTTTTCGGAGTGATCCCGCAGCCGACGCTCTGGAGCAGGGGTGACGAACAGCTCTTTCGAGAGATAATATCCGTAGCTGTGGAGCCCTTATTGTCCACTCTTTGCTGGGAGCAGAAAGCCCTTCGGTGGAAGGTTCGTCGCTACTGACTATTTGTCTATATTGTACAAGGAAAGTTAACACGGACAAGTGATCGACGTTGCCATGCATCTCCCTTGAAGGTAACCTTTGTGATTCTTTGTTTTAAATATTGTGAGAAGAAACGGTTTATGGGTAAATGCGCATCTCCTCCAATGCTGTTTTCTAGCCATTTCGACCCTCTCACCCAAATACTGTTAGGATGTTTAAGCAGAAACTCCTTGAAATTTCTGGAAAGACCACTTAGTCAGGAGTCACTTAGCTCAATGGTAAAGAGCACTCAGCCGGAATCTGAGAGGTATGGGATTCGATTCTTTGCAACCGCCTGCTGGTATCTTTTTACCGTCTTCTAGCGGTATATACTCAATGTTTTTCTGCTGTTTTCACAGTTATACTGCGTTCGAAATTTACTTTCTTGTCTGTAAAGTGAAAGTAGTAGAAATATTTACTACAGCACTTGATATCTTTAATCTTTTACCTTTTTTGTTTCTCTCAGTCATTGGACTGCAGTCACACAGGAGCACAGCTTGAAGTGTTTTAGTCGAACAACTTAACCCAAGTACTCATTAAAAAAAAAAAAAGCTTATTTTACTGGCAGCCAAGTGCTGGACTGATAGACACGGGTTTTTTTTCAATTTCTGTCAATCAAATCCACTCACAAGATTTTGGTCGGCTCAGGGATATAGTTGAAGACTCTTGTCCAAGGTGTCATATAGTTTAACTGAACCCGAAACCATTGGGAAACAAGCTTCTTATGATACAGCCATGCAGGTACCTACAACGTGGTGGTCGAACACACAACTTTGAGGTTATGAGTCTCGTGCTTTACTGACTGAGCCAGTCAGTCTGTTGCTGACAAATAAAATTAGTAAACCATAATATAAAATCCAATTTTATATATAGGCGTAGGAGTGGCTGTGTGGTAAGTAGCTTGCTTACCAACCACATAGTTCCGGGTTCAGTCCCTCTGCGTAGCACCTTGGGCAAGTGGCTTCTACTATAGCCTCGGGCCGACCAAAGCCTTGTGAGTGGATTTGGTAGACGGAAACTTAAAGAAACCCGTCGTATATATATATATATAGATATATTTATATATAGATATATATATATATATTGTGTGTGTGTGTGTGTGTGTGTGTGTGGTTGTGTGTGTGTGTGTGTGGTGTGTGTGTGTGTGTGTGTGTATGTTTTGTGTCTGTGTTTGTCCCCACAACATCGCTTGGCAACCGATGCTGGTGTGTTTACGTCTCCGTAACTTAGCGGTTCGGCAAAAGAGACCGATAGAATAAGTACTAGGCTTACAAAGAATAAGTCCTGGGGCCGATTTGCTCGACTAAAGGCGGTGCTCCTGCATGGCCACAGTCAAATGACTGAAACAAGTAAAAGAGTAAAGAGTATATGGGGCAAAAAAAAATAGATAGTCCTGCTGAAGGGAATTTATATTTGGTGCTAGAAACATTGAGAGTAACAGCACGGCAGAAACCGAATACAACCAGTAATAACATTCATTGGCAGATAAGCAAATTAAAGAAAACAGAAGCAAATACTATTAGGAAATACTCATTCAACATATGTTAACATCAACCATTTGTGCACGTTTTCCAAACTGTACATAATTTTATTGTATGCATTCCACAAAACAAGAATAATATTTAAAATCATTAACATCC
>NW_021835850.1:10000-25000 GCF_006345805.1 Octopus sinensis | reverse complement strand
TATGTATATATATATACATGTATATACATATATATATATATATATATATATATATATATAGATATATATAGATATATATATCTACATATATGTATATATATATATGTATATATATATATATGTATATATATTATATATATATATATATATATATATATATATATATATATAATATATATATATATTAGTGTATGTATATATATTATATATAAAATGGGATAGTAATTTGCTTGAAAGAATTCAGTATGTCAGTATGTATAAACGAAATAACTATCTGCAAATCTGCTGAGCAAAGCAGCTGAGGATTTAATCAACATATGTAAAGCGAAGCAATGAATGAAAACCAAGATAAAGATTTTGTATCACCTTCCATATGTTGCTCAATAATCCTATTAGACTTCTCTTTGATTAATTTTGCTTCTGGTATTTGAAAAGGGATTTATCCTGAAATATTATAGGATTGAAAGCAACCTGTATAAAGTAATGCAATGTGATTATCTTCGTTTACTTTTGTTGCCATTACCTTGTTGCAATTCTTCGTTCTTCGCATTGTCATCTCTCAAAATGTCTCACAGTAAATGTTCTAGATTTTCTTTGATTTTTGCTTCAGATCCTATCGATGTCAACTGCTTTTTGTCCTTCAGGTATTGATACAATAGAAAAGGCTATGACATTATATTCAACTATGTCACATTCCGAGTAAGAACAGCATGTATTTCTCGAGTCAAACGTTTCGTCTCCAAATAATTTAAAAAAAATAAAATGCTCAAATTTTCTCGTTGGAATACGAAACTGTTGCCAGGGAAAGGTGTCACACAACTCAATCGACGACATCAAGTGAACAAGGTTCTTAATTTTCTTTGCCCCGATCAAATGTATTTATATCCAGAAATGAACTATACACCAAATTAACGATGTATACATAACGCAAGTAAGAGAGAATTTGCTTTTCTGGTAATTATTTGCAATTAAAATCGAACTCGGTACAACAATACAATGAAACAGTCATCAAAACTGCAGTGCTGTCACCGTATACGTTGTGTTGCTGTCCCACACTGTGACACAATACCGTCTTCCCCTGTAATTCTCGCCATTAAATTGACAACAAAGAGAAACATACAGATTTCTTGGGGAAAGTAAAATAGATCAGAATTTCATTGGTCATCAACCAAGGTGTCGTAGTAAAATATTGCATTTTCAAAATTTAGACCTAATACTCTGAAGGTGCCACTCTGACACTCACGCAACTCCTTTTTTGCTACAAAATTGCCGAAGGACTCGATGTCTCACCCGTTCCAGTTATAGAACTCTTGTCTTTACAATTGTGAGTCCAACAGATGAATCATTTATTCACGGACTTTCAATCGTAGCTAGTACAACACTTTTTATCGACCTCAAAATGATGAACGGCACAGAAAACCTAGACATAGAGAAATATTTTTACGTTACATAATCTCTATATATAAAAGTGGAATGGCCGAAAGTTGTATGTTTGCGTGTCTCATTTAGTGGTTATGCAGGGTTCAATGGCAACATGCGTGCTCGGATTGCTGTGAAAATTTACAGAGACATGTAAAATGAGGCGAGGAAACAACTGGATTAGGTTAGAAATTTCCATCTCAAAAACTGTGGTTACTTGGGCAAGAAAACCCATTTTCGATCGATTCTGCAAGTTGTGGAGGTCGCGGTTTTTGGGCTATTTTAATAAAAACCATACTAGCATAATCTACAGGCTCCTCTGTTTAATAGTTCGTCAATTTTTTGTGAAAATTGTTGTTTAAGTGAAAAGATTTTATGAAGTGAAGAAAAGTTACATTTCTAGTCGTTTTACCGTTTGATTTTTCGCTGCTTGCATCTTTGATTTGTTCTGCATAAAAGTTATACCACCCTGTAGGTTTTGATGAGAAATATTTTGGGGATTTTAATTCGTTCTAAAATTCCGCTGATAAGTACAAAAATAATCAAGTTTACGGTTATTTTTCATTTTATTTTCTCGATTTAATGGCACGAGACGATAGGCCTGATTTTTTCGTGTTTCGCCGAGAAGGCTCATATATTTTTTTTAATTAATGACGCGTCAGCAGTATCACACAATACAATGCTATTACATTTTTACTTTATCTTTACTTCCATGGACAGATTGGTCCATTACTAAAGCAGAATTACTTTTATTCTATTGCTACTCAGCGGTCATAGAAATAAATGCCTCTCGATTTCTTGAAAAAATTGCAATAGTTTACTACTTCTTTGAATATTAATTTTTCAATGAGCTATATTTCTTTATTTTATTATCTTTTCACTTTTTGGTTAACACTTCATCCTATGTAAACCTATACGTTTTTGTTAGTTGTTAATCTTATTAACTTAAGGAACTATTTTTCATACTGTTTTAATATCGTTAGTGGCCGCCATCATGTCATGCCGTCTACATCGCTTCTTCAATGGTTGCGTCATTTCAAATGCAACAGTAAGCTACGTGTTTTATTTTGATGAAGACTGTTCATCCGTATTTAACAATTTTTTCCTTTTTCGGTCACGGTCACCTTAAAATCACACGCCGTCCTCTCAACGCTGCACAACTCTCTCTTTTTATTGAACACCGATTGTCTACGCGCCACCCTCCCGTTAGCCCGCGTAAGTCTCCCATTAAATTTTTCCATTCCCATTTTTCAAAACCATTCAGTTTTGAAAATGGGAGTGGGTGGTGGTGTCAAAAGGACTGGCATGTGCAGCCTGATTACTTCTGCCAGTCAAACTCCCGACTTATGCGTTCACGTCGCGACACTGATTCTGCGAAATTGAGTTGCATGTGAGTAATCGCTTTTTGAGAGACTGTATTATCCATTTGCATACTTGCCTTTTTTCAATCTATACTTTAATAAACTTTCCATTATTTTTAAACACGTTTCATTTTTTTTAATATGTGGCGATTCGAGAACAGACCCGAATAAAATCGGGTCAATAAGCTAGTAATGTGCTAAACAAGCAAATATAGATCTTGAGAGAAGGTAGACACAACGAGTTAAATTTCTACTAGGCATAACTTGCCTTCTAGAATATTTCTTATTAATAGTAAAGTGAGATAAAACGTTGATAACATGAAAGTAACTTAAAATACTAATAAGCATAGATTAATATGGTATTTAAAATAAATTTAACAAAAATTAATAATGTATAACGAGAATATGCGTGTGCATGCGTGAGTGTGTATACACTTTACATATATATTGGGATACATATATACTTATATATGATTGTGTGTGTGTGTATGTTTATATATGTGTATAGAGTGTTGGGTGTTGTGTACAGAAATTGAACATTGCGAAAAAAAGTCGTCAGACTTTTGGAAAAACAATCTTTTTATTTCTTCATTATTATTAACGCTTTCGTTTGTTTCTCGAACTCGTAAAGTAGAATTTCGAGAATATACAAACAGCTTGTTCATTTCTATTAAAACAGATGACTTTTGGCGGGTTGGGGTTAATTAGAAGAAGAGAACATCGCGTTTACTTTTTGGGTGAGGTTCCATGACAATGGAAATAGATAGAAATATAGGTAAGTAGATAGGGTGATAGATAGATAGATAGATAGAAATATAGGTAAGTAGATAGGGTGATAGATAGATAGATAGATAGATAGATAGGGTGATATAGATAGATAGATAGATAGATAGATAGATAGATAGATAGATAGATAGATAGATAGATAGGATGATAGATAGATAGATAGATAGATAGATAGATAGGATGATAGATAGATAGATAGATAGATAGATAGATAGATAGATAGATATAGATAGATAGATAGAGATAGGGTGATAGATAGATAGATAGATAGAAAGATAGATAGATAGATAGATAGGTAGGTAGGTAGGTAGGTAGGTAGGTAGATAGATAGATAGATAGATAGATAGATAGATAGATAGATAGATAGATAGATAGATAGATATGTTTCTTTATTAGCCACACAGGGCTGCACACAGACAGGACAAAATTGCATGGTAGAGCTTTTCTTCTGGGGGTGAAAGAAGGGGGTTTGGTTTTCGATCAAAAGGAATCGTAAATGGAAAGAAAGAGGACAAAAAAGGGGGGGGATAAAATAAAATTTAAAAAAAGATAGATAGATAGATAGATAGATAGATAGATAGATAGATAGATAGATAGATAGATAGATAGATAGATAGAGGTTGGGAGAAAAGGAGGATCCCCCTTCCTATTCACCATTCATTTATCTAATATAATATTTTACCATTATACTGGAATGATTTTAAGGATGGTAACCTCTTAAAAAAGTGTAGTCTGGTCATCACTGAAAGTCTTTTTGCATTGTTTCTTTCTTCTTCCCCTATCTTTTTTATTCTCTCTCCTCTTTCCTTCTCTTTTCCTCTTTCTTTCTTTTTCTCCTTCGAGAAATCTACTGTCTCTCATTTTCTTTTAAACATTCAATTTTGGAGAGAATCCCTTGATCAGTGTGTGTGTGTGAGTGTGTGTGTGTGTGCGTGCATGTGTGTGTGCGTGCGTGCGTCTGTGTGTTTGGGAACATGTCCATGTTTATACTGTGTAACATATATATATATATACATATATTAGAAGAAATGAGGTAAATCTGGATGGTTTTATATTTACTGATATTTATTAGTATGTTACATGATTTTATAAATCATATATCACATATTAGCACTTTCGCCGATAACTCCACTAGACTGGAGGAAAGCGCTATTATATATGATATATGATTTATAAAAACATGTAACATACTAATAAATATCTGTACATATAAAAACCATCCAGATTTCTGAGTACCTCATTTCTTCTAATATAAAATACCTGTACATAATCTCCAAACCTTCTCTAATATGCATGCACTAGCACTATGATCCGGTGTTGCAGGGTCATAGTGCTAGTGCATGCATATACAGCTGCGTGCTTGCACACATTCACGCGAGTACTGTCCAAATCTCCGACCAATCACATACACCTAGCTGGCATTCAATTGGCGTATCAAGTTTCGGGCATTTTGATTGGGTTTTGGATAGAAAATTCACAAAAATATCACTTCTATAGATTTTTTAATGGCATTGTTGGGTAAATGGGGAAATGTAAAGATGTGCACGGCCATTCTTGGACGGTTTTGAATGACCATAGAAAGTGCGAGCCCTCTAACTGAAAAATTGTGGATTTGTATAAAGGACACAGACATACATTTTGCCGTTTATATATATACTAGCAGTATCGCCCGGCGTTGCTCGGTTTTGTAAGGGAAATAACTATATAAGCATTTTTAGAGAGTTATAGCCCAAAAATAGCAAAAAATGCATTAAAAATGGAAAAAATATGATGGTAATTTTTTTTTAAATCGTTGACTCATCGTAGACATTTTTAGAGTTACTTCCCTTATATAATAGCGAAAAAATGCATTAAAATGGAAAAAAAACGATGGTAAATTTTTTTTTAAATCGTAGACTCATGTAGACGCTTTCTTGCCATTTCTGTTTTGGTGTCTTCAAGCCATAAGTCGTTGTTCTAAAAGAACACTGGTCTCCTTGACAACGCATTACGACGTTGATTTCCTTACACTCCCTTCCCCACAGGTGCAGGTGTGAGCGTGGACGCCAACTCCGCCGCCATCGACACACGAAAAATTATGCATTAAAATGGAATAAAAAATGATGTTAAATTATTTTAAAAATCGTAGACTCATCGTAGACGCGCGCTAATATTCAGACGGGCTCGATATGAATCACGACTATAAGCTACCCGAATTTGGTTAAACTGTACCGCAAAATGTGGGAGTAGTTAGGAATCTAAATCGAAGGGGACAGACACTCACACAACTACAGTTTTATATATATAGATATACATAGCGCAGTAGTGGTGAGATATGACAGCAAAGAAAAGCATACATTCACTCTCTGCATGCAATTAGACTCGGAAAGTTCGTGAGGAACCCATTGACCCAATTTGCTGACTTTTCCGATAGCACACAGGTGTCAATGAATGGTTGAATGACCAAATCCAAGCTTCTCTGCTAGTTCCTCAACAGTTACGATGATATTTTGTTCCACCAGGGTTTTCAGGATGTCCTTGTCGAGTTCTACAGATCTTACAGGATGAGGCTCGTCTTCTAGGCTGTAGTTTATGGCTCGGGATTTCTGGAACCACCATTGACACTGCCTTACGCTTATTGTCCAATCCCCATATACTGCATTAATATTTCTTGTACTTTGCACACATTTATATTCTGTTATGTTTTATATGTTTCAGCTTGAGGTTGTGGCCATGCTGGATCATGTGTGTGTGTGTGTGTGTCTATCTGTCTGTCTGTCTGTATGTATATATGTATATGTATGTGTGTGAACAATAATATTTTCAACAGATGTGTTGCAAATGTATCTGATTGTTCTCAAGCTTCAATACTGTGTGTGTGTGTATGTGTGTGTGTGTATGTATGTATATGTATGTATGTATGTATGTATGTATGTATGTATGTATGTATGTATGTATGTGTGTGTGTGTGTGTGTGTGTATGTATGTATGTATGTATGTATGTATGAGTGTATGTTTACTTTATTACTAATTACTCTCTTCCAAGAACATTTTCACTCACTCTTAGCTCTTAGCTTCCCATACATTTTACTCATGTATCTATCAGCGTCATAGACAGAATACTTTCACTTTAGTCTTCCTCAAATCACTCTATCGCTATTTACTTTCATTTTATTCGTTGCCCACTGTGTGTGTGCGTTTGCGTGTGGTGTAAACCAGACTAAGAAAAGCATTTGACACACACACCAGAATGTGAGTTTTCTGTAAATTTTGCTTAATTGGAGTTTAAATTTTAAAAACTGGACCTGGCATGACGCGATGCATTGTACTCTCAAAAATGCTAGGTAAATTGTAATTGAAGAAATCCTATATTGTAGATTTCTATAACTCCCAAAGGGAGGCAGATAAAATCTGCCTTTTATAATAAGATATATATATAGCCACTGGATTTGGTTAAAAAGAGACGATGGCTAGAAGTATATTGAGTTCTTCATAACCAGCTGATCTAGCAAGCGGGACCTCATATCAGTGAGGTGGGCCGGTGCGCATTGATGCCGTCGAGAGGAAGGCCCAGAAACGGCGCGCATTCTCTCCTGATGACCCCATACACTTGCTAGCTTCCGATATACGGAGCCTTTAACTGGTAGCACTTGCATGTGCAAGTTGTTTGCAAGACATATATATATATTTATATATATATATATATACACTTACATATAATTGTACACACACACACACACACACATACACACTCACTCACACACACACACACATACACACTCACTCACTCACTCACACACACACACACACACACACACACACACACACACACACACACACACTCACTCACTCACACACACACACACACACACACACCACACACACACACACACATATGTTATTAAGTTTGTTAGTTAACAGAGGAGAAAATGGAGAATACGTGTTTGCAATTTATAGACAAAACCAAATGCGCCAATATATTGATTTTGGATTTAATGTTTTCAGCTTAATGACTTCTGACATGAACGTTTGAATTATATTGTGCGAAAATGTGGCAGAGAATAAATATGCGTACATTAGTTCCAGCCTAGGTGAGTCAGAAAATATATTTTATTTAATTGCCGATCATATCTCAAATGTAATGTTAAGTAAGCAGTGAATAAATGCCTTTGTATATTTGAAGGGAACGGGAGAAAAATTGGACATGAAAGCTGGGTAGTATATAATCTGTTTACAGATAGTCTCAAATAATTTTCTCAGTATAATATAGGATTGAGATGTGTCTACATAAGAGGTCTACATTTATATAATGAGCATATTAAGAAGTAGTTCATTGAAGAGAATCTGACGAGGATTTGATATTCTAATCACCGGTCCTGACCATCGTAGCTGCCAGAATCTAAACTCCAGTCGTTTGCCTTTTTTAGAATGACACCATTGGCTACCTAGTCGTTCAGACCGCATTCAGCATTTGTTGGTGGAGACTTTCCAGGCTTTTGAAGTCCCTAAGAGAAAGTGATCATGTTTCAGCTAGATCTTTCTACTTTCTGCTTTCAGGCTCGTCTTCGACAGTTTTCAGAATGCTTACTGGGTTGATTCCATTCTTTATTTTACATCCTTTCCAGCTGCCAACCCTCAATATGGCTGGAACTGAGATATAAATGCGGAACACTGAAACCCAGAATCGCTCCATCTGACGACACTCTATCCTTATTGCGGCCTACCTTTTTGAGATTTGAAGAAAAATGAATACATTTTAACCACTGAGCCATTGCGACTCCATATATATATATATATAATATATATATATATATATATATATACCGGAGTAAACGCATCAATGTGAAACAAGGTGAAAAAAAGAGTACTCAAATACCAGTGGTAGAGTAATATGCTTTATTTAAAGCAGCAGAAAAGTCAACAAAACGTGTTACTCTGAGTTTCCCGTTGCCGTTCATCGGACAGTTTTTCTAGCAAAAACTGTCCGATGAACGGCAACGGGAAACTCAGAGTAACAGGTTTTGTTGAATTTTCTGCTGCTTTAAATAAAGTATATATATATATATATATATACAGGGTACGATGTGTAAATTGCCTCCATGTTATACATATATATATATATATATATATTATTATATATATATATAATATATATATATATATATATATATATATATATATATATAATATATAATATATATATGTATATGTATATGCATATAGGTAAGTATGTATATACATATATATACATACATGTATGCATATATATATATATACATATATATATATGAGGGAATATTTTTCCAAACTTACAGGGAAAAATTCAATTTAGAAATACTAAATCAAATTTTACAAAATATAAAATATATATAAATTAGAAAAGACCCACCTTTTATCAATTCAAAATGAAAAATTAAATTACACCATCTAGAAAATTACATATAAGAGGAAAATTAAATATAAGATAAAAAATAACGATGATTAATTAATGTGCAAAATAATAAATAAAACGTACCAAATATATGCGTTTTATTTATTATTTATCTTATATTTAATCTTTCTATTATATGTAATTTTCTAGATGGTGTAATTTAATTTTTCATTTTGAATTGATAAAAGGTGTTTTTTTCTGATTTATATATAATATATATATATATATATATATATATATATATATATATATATGTATGCATGTATGTATGTACATATATACACACACACCTCTACACACAATCAATAAGAGCATGTCTACAATAATTCTATTAAGCAAACCATTTTCGACAATGCACAGAGTTCTTGACAAATTCTGCTAGCTATAGGAGCAACAACTGTATGCAAGAGAAGACTCATTTTACTGATCCAGCAAGCATATCCGACAAGTTTAAAACATAGAATGAGTAACCAATGAAGATTTTTGGTTACTGTTTGTCATGCAATGGGCCCTCTTTCACATTATAAATAAAAATGGATGTGGACATATGACTGTAAGTGTAAACTAGTTGATGCTTTTTAACTTTAGGCTAGGATGAGGCAACTTATCGCAGCGAACCCGAGCTAGCTGGACTTAAAAGTTCTTTAAACTGCCTGTGCCGTATTTAACACTGCTCATAAGAGGCTGGTGGTTTCTCATTTGTCTTTTAACTTTGAAATATCTTTTGAGAATCATGCGATGCATTCCTTAGATCCTTTTAAAGGATATAAAATTTTGTACCTCGTTAATTGCATGTTGGCTTCCTTTGATCTACGTTTAGTTTGCACCATGTATTTTGATGCTAGAATAATTTTTTTCTGGCTGTAATTTGCCTTAATATTGTTTTCGTTGTAAATCACATGAAATTTTAGGTTGTTCGTGATAAGTTTATTTCAACACTGCATTTTAAACCAATACTGTATATTATATAATGCATGTTATAATTGTAATTTAGCCCGGTTGTTTCAGAGTGAATACTTTTTTTATTTCTTGTTCCTGAATACGTGGTAATATCTTATTATGGCTCAAATGCGTTGCTGAAGGTCGAGCTACCCTCTAATTGAGCTCTGATTATCTCATTGATTCATTCTTAACTTTAAATACATGGTTAAATTGATTGTCGTAGATAATGAAGTGCTGCTGTTTTTCTTAAAGGGCTCCAACAGCTTCGTGTTTAGTTTAGGCGTAATATCCAGGAATGTTAATTTTCTAAATTTCTATTCCTTTAGCAACCTCATACGAAATTCAGTGAACGTCATAATTACGCATTTCTCGAGAGAACTATCGGTGCTCCGCTTGCGTTTTTCAAACTAATGAGCACGTCATCCCTGTGCAGTCCTACATTAACAGAATTAAGAATGATATTCATTTAGTACAGAAAGAACAAAACTACCAGCTCGCACAATTCTGCGTTGATAGAGCGACCCATGGGTACATAAAAAGCACACCTTTCATTATTCTTTCAAAGAAAGTACCTTTACTAGAAAATAATGAATATCCTCTCATGAATAGTCCAAATGTAGATCGCTTTTGTGTTTTGTTAGTTCACATTCTTACTTATTATCCTGGGTTATGGAATAGTAATAATCAATGATATCGAATTGACTAAATTTCCTTTGCTTCTGTGTTTCACGATTTTAAACAATTAACGACTAACACATCGGTTTTTCCCCAGATTTAAACTTATATACTTTTTGTGTCAGTTTTAATTTTATCTAACATCATTTTGCGGACCAGACCAAAATCATGTTTCGCAGGAATGAATGAGACTACAGTTAGGTGAAATTTTAAGATTTATCTTTAATCTTTCTGTGTGAACAAGGTTATTTTTATTTTTTGACGAAGCATTTAAATGACCTGGATGTTATATCTGTAGATATTTGTTATTCTTTTACTTGTTTCAGTCATTTGACTACAGCCATGCTGGATCACCGCCTTTAGTCGAGCAAATCGTCCCAGGACGTACTCTATCGGTGTTTTTACAAAACCGATTAGTTACGGGGACGTAAACACACCAGCATCAGTTGTCAAGCGAGGCTGCGGGACAAATACACACACACACACACACACACACACACACACACACACATACATATATATATATATACGGCGGGCTTCTTTCAGTTTCCGTCTACCAAATCCACTCCCAAGGCTTTGGTCGGGCCGAGGTTATAGTAGAAGACACTTGCCCAAGGTGCCACGCACTGAGACTGGACCTGGAGCCATGTGGTCGGTAACCAAGCTACTTTATTTCATTAAGATTTGCCATAAAGGCATTGCAAAGAGTAGCTTGCGGGTTGCACACATACACCGATGAGGTGAATGCTGAAAAAAGGATGTTATTGATGGGAGAAGACAAAAAACGCCCGCTTATTTTTTGCTTCTCTAAAACATTATACTTCTTTCTTCCAACAGAGGAAAGACAAAACGAGGTATTGAACCTCTCACTACAGTTTTTACAATTATTGGACTTAATAATAGTTCATTACAAATAATAACATACAATAATATACAATAAAATATTCAATATATTCAATATTCAAATATTCAATATTCAATATCAGCGGTGGTGCCCCAGCATGGCCGCGGCCTTCGGGCTAAAACATTTTAAAGGATTTAAGGATACAATCAACACTAGTCCATTTACAAATGAGGCACAGGTTCGACATTTCCCCAAGACACCTGATGAAGGCTGGAGGTTATAGCAGCCGAAACGTTGCGTTAACAAAAAACAGGATGAGGAAAAATATCCGTCAAATGTAAATAATGTAAACAGTGTACATAATTCCTCGTCTCTTAAATATAGAACTGTAAAACTATTCCTGGTACTACTAGCGAACAGTGGTCCTGGTGAGCGCTCTCGCGCACTCGCGCATCCGCGCTAGCTAGTCGTGACTAGTCGATCCTACAACGTCTACGTAGCAAAGTAAATAAAACACAAAATAGATAATTTTTTTACACAAAGTAATTAAATAATTTTTTTACATGAAGTAATTATTTTTTGTTAAACAAAGTAATTAAATAATTTTTTTACACAAAGTAAATAATTTTTTAAACAAAGTAAATAACACAAAAATACAAAGTAAGGATCGACTTGTCATAGCTAGCTAGCGCGAGTACGCGAGTGCGCTCACCGGTACCACTGTTTGCTAGTAGTTCTCTATTCCTTGTATTTATAAAATATTAGCAAACATTTATTTCTTTACACAAATTTCATATTCGATGATCTAATAGTATATATAATTTTCTTCCTTTGGAGATTTTCTTATTTTAGTTATTCTTGGATTCTGCAATGAGTGTTTCAAGTGAAATTGCAGGCTGAGTGACAATAGTTCATCAGTGGAAGACGCATACATTCATACATACATACATATATACATATATACATACATTCATACATACATACATACATACATACATACATACATACATACATACATACATGCATGCATGCATGCATACATACATACATGCATGCATACATACATACATACATACATGCATGCATACATACATACATACATGCGTGCATACATACATACATACAGACAGACATACATTTGTACATACATACATGCATACATACATACATACATACATACATACATACGTGCATGCATACATACATACATACATACATACACACAGACAGACAGACATATATACATACATTCATACATACATACATACATACATACATACATACATACATACATACATGCGTGCATACATGCATACATACATGCATGCATACATACACACAGACAGACAGACATATATACATACATATAAAAATGTGTTGATCATGCGTGTGTTTGCATGGCTGTATGGTAAGACGCTTGCTTCCCAAGCACATGGTCCCGTGGACGGTCCCACTGCTTTACCCTTTAGGCAAATGTCTTCTACTACAGCCTCGAGCCGACCAAAGCTTTGTGACTAGAGTTTGTTGACAGAAACTGAAAGAAGCTCGTCATATATATCTATAATAGAAATAGGTTTCAAAGAGAAAAATAAACAACACGTGATAGATATATGGGGAAAGTAAGAAGAAAAAAACCAAAAATGCTCATTGGATATTAAAAAAAATAATGCCATGCAATTAGATGAACGGAGGTAGAATTAAGAGGAATAAAAGTCATTATTTTGAATTTTTAAAGGGATTCAAAGTCATACTGGTTTCTTCAATTGCTGTTCACTGGCTTTGAATCCCTGTATAAAAAGAATATATGCAAGGGAGGTAAGTAGTTCTGGACATGGTGCAATTAGGTTAGGTGTAATACTGTAATATGAATGGTGTATGGAATGTATGGGAATTAGTGGTATTAATGGTAAGGTTAGGAGTGTTCTATACTATGTTATGTGTTGATGTTGAGTTGTGGATAATATTTATTGATGAAAGTTGCATCTTTGTTCTTTCTTTACTGAACTGAGGTGTTCTGTGAACATTGATATAAAGGGAACATTTGGAAGTTAGGATTAAGGTTCCTAACACACCTTTCTATGTGTTCACTGACCTGTAACTGTCTGTATTGTGGGTAGCGGATTTGAGAAAAGTTGTATTTATGTATGTGTATATCTATGTGTGTGCTCTTGTGCTTGCGTTTGTCCCCTACATCGCTTGTGTACTACGGTTTTAAAATATGAAGTCCTGAGGTCAAATTGTTCGACTAAAAACCCTGCAAGACAGCGCTCCAGCATGGCTACAATCATCTGACTGAAACAAGTAAAATAATAAAAGTGTATATATATATATATAATATATAATATATATATATATACATATACAACGAGAAATATTTCAAAAATTTAAGGTTTTGTATTTTTGCATTGCTACATATGTTTCGTCATGGCATGTATGTTTATGGGATTACCTTATCACATCCATAAGATATTATTAAATAATATTTGTAATATAAATGCATGCATTTTCTGGCAATTTTTGTATTAATATTCATAGGATTCCCTTAGTGTTTAGACTTAAATGTTAGGCATTTGCCATATGCAAAATACAAATATATATTAAATTCAAATTACGATGAACGTAAACAAACAAACGAAGTTTTCTTTAGAAGCGTTGAGATGTCTTAGAAAGGTAAAGAAGTGATAAAAATAGCCCGTGAAGCCTGTTCAGGTTATATTATTAGCATGATCCTGCGTTTGAGAATTTAAAATCACTTCTTTAACTTTGTAAAACATTTCAACGCTTCTAATGCAAATTTCGTTTGTTTGTTTACGTTAATTTGAATTTAACGTATGATAGCGTCTCATAAAGCGAGATTTCTACATAACTTAAATTTGCAGAAGAATGTGTCGTGTGGGCGGTTTAGCTTAAAGCTTTAGAGCACCGCAAAGCGTAATCACAGAGGTGTGAGTACGCGTCTCATAGCCAGCCGCCAACACTTTTTTCTGCAAAATAGGGGTAGCTTATCCAATTCAGGCTATATTATTAGCATTATCGTGCGTTTGACAAATATATATATGAATATATATATATATATATATAAATTTGAATAACGAGGGAGATAAATTGAATATTAATTTAATTCATATCAGTTTAAAACCAGTAGCCTAGCATACAAAAATCTGAAGAATCAGAGAAAACTCTAATACATGTGTATATTTAAAGGGTTAAAAACCACTATGTGGTCAGCCATATGTTAGAAGTAGATCACCTGCGATCAAACTATAAAGGAAAGAATGTTCTCTACAGAAAAATTCAGCGGACACCAGAACAATATGTGGGCAAGACAGATGAAAATTATATAAAAAAACAAGAATTAATCGCAGACCTAGGTTTCGCCTATTAACGAATGCGATTAATTCTTGTTTTTTATATAATTTTAATCTGTCTTGCACGCATATTGTTCTGGTGTCCGGTGAATTTTTCTCTCGAGAACATTCTTGTATTTGTAGTTTGATCGCAGGCGATCTACTTCTAGCAATATGGCTGACCACATAGTGTTTTTTTAGCCCTTTAAATACACA